>NC_066588.1:2207500-2415000 GCF_905475345.1 Vespula vulgaris
TAACATTATATATTTTCTAACGATAGAAAAATTTTTAAACAGTTGTTAGGTCCTAATAGATAAAGAATTGCTGGATAAGTTTGATCGTCGAACGTCGATCTTATTATGTGAGTTTATTATTACGAAACTCGTTCGAATCTTGTTATCGATGCATCCAAGTAGGACGTGCTTTATGAAAGGAGTAACTATGGTTGTTAGAGGAACATAGAAAGAGAGAGATGGAGGGAGCGAGAGAGAGAGAGAGAGAGAGAGAGAGAGAGAGGATCCGCAAGAGAATCTTCGACGTGACTTTGCGTGCCATCGGCGAGCCATGCAGCGACCGACTTCCTGAAATTCCTTTGTCTTTGTGCCATTCTCTCTCATAACGTTTATCTCGTGACACTTTCATGAAATCAGGCAAAAAGAGAGAGGGGGGAGGGAATGAGGTTGATGGTTGCCCGATAAATTCACCTTAGTGCCTTTAGGAAAAGGTAGCTTTAGTCGATGAGTAAAGCGATTTACCTATCTATATTTTATAAACTTGGTATTTCTTGGAATTACACGAACGATTTGATCTAAGTGCTAACGTTAATCCCGAGAATTGTGTGTTTCCCTTAAGTTTAGGTTAGCGATATTATCACGAATTTACGTGTCCTCGAGTAAAATACAAGTAGAGAGAGAAAAAAGAGAGAGAGAGAGAGAGAAGCCTTTAACCGGCCTATTTCGTGCTCTAACTCGCACCGTAATTTCCATCATCCTCGAGTCGATGCTATAAAAGGTATTAAAACGCATACGGTGGGTGCGGGTTGACGATAATAATGCATCGTTTGTGCTGCAGATGTAGCCTTTAAAAGGAGACTAGGCGGATAAAAGGAGCGAGGGAGGCGCGTATGTTCCTACAGCCATAATCGTTGGATACCGTATCTCGTTTTCTTTTTCTTTTTCATTTCTTTCTCTCCTTTTTTTTTCACGCCTGTATCGGTGACGCAACGGACTCCTCACGGTTTTCGATCGTTCTTTTACACGTTAAGTTTAATGCGGTTTATTATATCCCAAGAGGTTCCGATCATTATCATCATTCGTGATACTTTAGTCGTTAATAATCGTAACTAGTTGTAATATAGCCGCAACAAATTGTGCACAAATTAGATCTTTATTATTTATTATCTATTATCTTCTTTTCTTTCCTTTTCTTTATTTGTTCTTCTTTTTTATTTATTTATTTATTTATTTATTTTTTTTTTTTTTTACTAATGACGAACCATCGAAAGGATGTTTCACGTTGCTATTAAACACCCATACCTTCGTCTTGAGATCGCGATCTTACGGAAATTGAGTAGGGAGCAGCAACTTCTCATGGACGGGAGGACGAGGTTTTCGAGAGAAAAACGGCTTTGAAACTTTATATATCGTTCGAGTTACGTGGTGACTTTGCGCTTGCAATTTGTCGTAGTTTATAGTTCGTGTCGCATGGACGAGAATGTCTTTTAATATTTGCGATAACGGGACAAAAATAGTGAAACTCATTATTTCGTCTGTCGCTTTGATACTTGAATACAGAATTTTTCTTTCCTTTTCTTCTTCTTCTTCTTCTTCTTCCACATTTTATTAAATACATCTATTTTATTAAAAAGTTATATAAAATAAAAAGAAAAGGATATATACATTCTATATACTTTATGAAATAGTAGAAAGTTATTCAAAAATTTTGATCCACCGATCGAACCTGAGCTCATCCGAATCGATAAGAAAAGATAACATATCGTTATGCTCTATTGGTCTTGATTAACACGTCGTACGACTAGTTAATTGGCACCGCGAGGGGACAGGATCCATCCGGCAGGATTTGCATATGGCGATTCGCTCGATCATCGATCGACTCGACGTCGACACGGTATCGTGCAGTTCGTTCGTGTATACACACCCACAACTATCCACCTACCACCCCATACACACAAACGCACACATACACACATGCATATATATATATATATACATACATATATATACATACATATATATATATATATATACACACAAATAGAAGCCACAAGCTTTATAGATATAGAGAGTGTGCGTTTATCTGCAACGAGCTTCGTGCATGATAATTAAGCGTATTCTAATGCATTCCGCGTTAAAAGGACGAGGCAGCTAGGAATAATGCCTCTGGCAGACTGCCGGTAATACTCTCGTATAGCATCCTCACGATCGTCGTTGACAATGCAGCTCGTTTATCGGCTAAGACGCTATCGCAAATGACAAACCTAGTTTGCTCGATGGCTTCGCGCACCGAACATACGTACGAGTCGGCCTTCTGGCCTCCTTTCCTTTTACCATTTTAAAGAAATTCGATGATAGCAATGTTGTGTCGTGTCGTATCGTTTCGTTTCGTTTCGTTCCGTTTCTTCTCGTTGTTCGAGAAAAATGAGCCTTCGTTATGCTCATTAGCGCGGTGACCTTTTCAACTCGCTCGCACGCTCGCCGTTCTCTCTTAAGCTACGACATTTTTCTTCTTCCTTTTGTATCGACAGAAAATGAAATATCTCCTTATCGTTTGGTTCTTTATAAAATGTCTTGATACTTTGTAGAAATAGATTCTCGAGCGCACGATCGATTTTATTATAGTTCTAGTTTTCATGTGAAAAAAAGCATACGTACGTACATACGTACATACATACATACATACATACATACATACATACATACATAATATATATATTATATACGTAGATATGTACGTATCTCGATCGCGATATCCGAATAATATAAAAGCCAACTTCAGAGTTCAGAAGTCTCGGTCTCTTTCCATGGCACGATTCGATTGTGGTCCCGCCGCTTCTGCTTCGATTTGACCTAGCAGGAATAACGTCACAAGCAGGACGGTACGATCACCTCGATCGGGAAGTAAACGAGTTCCCCGGGTTCGGTCCAGCAAATCGGAAAAAGAAGAACGAACGAAGAGAGAAGAAAGGAAGAAAGAAACAGAAAGAGAGAGAGAGAGAGAGAGAGAAATGATGAGAGAGGGAAGAGTGTGGTATCCATGAGCCAGCGCGTTCCAAAGCAGAAGAGTGAAAGAGGGACGGATATAGAAGAAGGGCGGGAAAAAGAGAGAGAAAGAAAAAAGGGAGAGAGAGAGAGAAGATAGCAGCACGCATACCTGGCGTGCATCGACTACCTGCCCTGGGATAACTCGATTGCTGTAAGCAGTAATGTGCCCTTCTCTTTTTCCGTTTGTGTATGTGTGTTCGTAGTAGGTCGTTGGCCCTCACAATGGTTTGCCTGCCCTCCGAAGGTAAAATCAAAAGAATCCCTCGACAGTCTCGAACAATTTCTTTCTTTCTCTCTTTCTATCTTTCTATCTTTCTCTCTCTCTCTCTCCCTTTCGTTTTTTTTTTTTTTTAATACTCTTTTGTAGCTCTTCAGAAATTTTCCATGGAGAAAGAGAGAGAAAGAGAGAGAGAGACAAAGAGACAAAGATAGACTAGAATTTCTTCTCTTCCTTCATAGACTTAAGCTCAGCCCCTAGTGACTACTAGTTTGCCTACCGTGGCTGAGAGACTCCAGTGAAACGTACCGACGCGTATCCACGGACTATTTATAGTTGGAACGTGTATGTACCAAGCACACGGGATGCCGCTTCGTCGATCTGCAACATTGACTTTCTGGATTTAACTAGGCCGACCGAGAGCAATGCACCATGGCCGAGTTTACTTCGGACGAGGAACAAAAAAAGAGAGACAGAGAAAAAGAAGAAAAGAGATTAAGAGAAAAAAAAAACAAGAAAAAATTACATTCCTATCCTAACATTTGTTTTCGGCTATATTACTTGTTGAATTCGTTGTAGGTACATCGTTTTTATATCTAAGTTTTCTACGTTTTTATAATTCGGTCGACGAGAAAATTATTATTTGAAGCAGATTATAATTATTTCGAGGGTAATATTTCATTTATTATTATTATTATTATTATTATTATTATTATTATTATTATTATTATTATTATTATTATTATTATTATTATTTGTCTCTCATGTATTGAGATATTGGGTTGATTAGACGAGCCTCCGGCAAGTCTAATATTCCTCTTCTATATTCGAAAATGTTCTCACTATGGTGCACGTTTTTAATATAACCGCCCTCTGAACTTCCTCATATGTATGCGGATTTGTGGTTTAATGTTTTGAGATGTTTTTTTCTTTTTTTTTTTTTTCTAAAGCTGTTGAGGGAGATGATCCCTGTTGCAGATATTATCAATGGTATTATATGCACCCTCTGTTGTTTTCACATTCTTTGCATTTCCTGGATCGTTGGCGTGTATTTTTATTATTATTATTATTATTACTGCTACTATTACTACTACTTCTTTTCTTTTCTTTTTTTATTCGTTATTTTTCCTATTTCCAGGATTATAAAAACCCTCCGTCTATTCATTTGCATTGAAATTCATCATGCGGAGGTCGGTACGAGAGAATCGAGAATTGCAGGAAAGCCGTACGGCCTGCCTTGTAAATCATCCCCCCATTGTGTAATTTAATTACATTTTCGGTAATCGGCAGCTGCGATCGATTGTGTTCACGAGCGAGCGTAATTTGCAAACTTAATCGGTTGTCGTCGTTCGCGCTTAAGGCAAAATACCAGTTTGTCGGTAATATAACTCTAACGCTTCCCGTTACGAATCTAACGCGTGATGCGTTTACGCGAGAGAAGATCGATCTGGTACTAAGTTATTTCCAATTCCGCTTAACGCTTGCCACGTATTCGAACGTTTGCGCATACGTTCGTTATTAGAATAAGATATATAAGTAAGTAACTACGTATGTCTAATCGTGTTTCTCTCTCTCTCTCTCTCTCTCTCTCTCTAAAAGTCAATATATTTTTCATTTATGTATGTATTTGTTACAACGACGTGTTATCGATTTTACGTATATAGGTACAATATATACTTACGTGTAACAAATACGAAAAAAAAAATCACATTTTCTATTTTTAATTCTTCAAAAAAAAAAAAAAAAAAAAAATATTTTAAACGCGTTACGAGTCACCCGTTCTCCTTGAACTTTCGCGGTTCGTCTCGTTCACCCACGCAAGATGACTTTCCATCGGCGTTTAACCGATCGGTACGTACATAAAGTACGATTAATTTCACGTTTCAACGAACACGAAGTTCTTCGTCTATCGTCCATTATATATATATATATATATATATATATATATATATATATATATATATATATATATATAATCTATTACCTTTCGATAAAAATGATTGGACACGTGGAAAAGTTGACGTTATACGATACGACGAAGACAGGGTAGAAGAGTAAGGCACAGTAGGGTAGGATAGGATAGGGGGTGGAGGATACATGCCTTCGTAATAATAAAACTTCGATTTACCCCAGAGTTAAGTCAGCCGTCGAGGAGATTACTCGTCGAACTAACGATCGACTAAGCCGTATTCCAAAGGATCGAGTAGCAGCTCCCTACTGGGAAAGGGGATCAAAATTATAGGAAACAGTTGCGGCGAAGTGCTTAGTTAGCCATTTTCGTGCGAACGTATTAGATATCCGTGTCTACTTAAACTTCATGACGGTCGTTTCAATCGTGAAATTGTTTCTTTTTTTTCTTCTCTTTCTCTCTCTCTCTCTCTCTCTCTCTGTCTTTTTTTTCCCCCATTATTATCAAAACGATTCAACCTTTATGAATGATAATAAGTATTATCAGTGTTCTCGAATGAGGAAAAAGATGGATATAGAGCGGACTGGTTTGCCAGAGATATTAACGACTCGCGCTTTCGGTGAGTTCGCATTTTAATGAGACTCGTGTTCCACGAGTCCGTCGCTCGAATAGGAAGAAACAAATCGGAGGCACGCGATACGCTATCCGTGCGATCTCGGAACGGCTAATTACTCGAACAAGTGGAAAATCGATCCATTCAGCAAGCACGTATAATTTATACGCGTGTTACGTACGCGCCTGTCGTCACTCGAGAATGGCTGCTTCTCCATTGCTCGATCGTCCGCACAGGTATTTCTGCTCGTTGTAACGCTATCGTTTTATCGATGCTCATTAACGTGTCGTTGGACGAATTAAAGGAGGAAAAGGAAAAAGAAAAAAATATATATACGTATATATATATGCGTATATATATATATATATATATATATATATATATATATATATATGTATATATATATGTATATGTTTTATCGATAAATGGATAGCACGTTAAGTACGTGTATCAGAGTGGATTACGTTGATATATGTAAGTACGTTAATATTGCCTGGTAGTTTATTCGATTTATTCGATTCATACCTCTCGAAGATCGATGATAATCGTACGATCGGTGGTATATACTCGTCGAAATTTTATCGTGTCTTCGAATCGTTCGACTTCGTTCCAGTCAAACTCTTTTAATAAACCACATATATACGTAATGATCTTATAAATTTTATTTTTCCAATTGTTCATCCTCTCTGTTACATTTACTCGAACGTCTATGAAATTTTGGATTCGTCGTTAAAAGACGAAAATTATTGTCTTCTCGAACTCGTTAAAAACTTTTTTTTTTGGAAAGCCATAACCATAGAAATGTTTTCGACGAGAATAGATAAAAGGGAAAAAGGACTTTTCGTTTCTTCTATTTTAGTCGAAGAAAAATATGTCACGGTTCTAAAGTTTCTACACGCTAAAATTAAATATTTGACTCGCGCGAAATATTTGTTCCTCGACTATTTATACACAGTCGTTGAAAAACGCATACGTACGCATACGTACGTACGATGCACACGTAACACAACGACTCTTTTCCTACGTGTAAGAAGATATTTTAGTTTTCTCATCCGCACATCACCACCATCACTAGAACGTGCTGCATGAGAAAAATTCTCACCGACTTTGTCCTGACACGACAAAAAGTGACATTTTTGCGTGTCGCGTTAACTATCATCTCGTGAACTCTCTGATGTCTCGTTGAATTAGCAAGTCACACGTGGTAGGTAATTATCATATTAAAATAATAATATGACTAATAATAATAATAATAATAATAATAACAATATAAAAAAAAACAATAAACATATAATAAAGAAAAGGTCCTCTTTCTTTCTCTATTTTTCTCTACCTCTCTTCGTATTTCATCATGGAGTCCTAATTGCTCTATGCAATTTTCACGAATGTTTACATTCTAGTAGAAAGAGAAAAAGACGACGAACGTTATTTTTAACAATAATTCAAATAAATTGCATTTATGTTAATTTCCATCGCACGTGGATATAAACGGGAAGAACGTATACTAAAGCCGTTTCTTTCGTAGTCCCCAAAAATTAATCTAAAGCGTAGTTCTCTCTTTCTCTCTCTTTTTCCGTCGGATGGATTCGTAGGAAGAGAGTGCGTTGGTGCGAAAGAGCGACGTTTTTGCCGCGATATATATATATATATACATATACATACATATAAAATATATATATATATAAATTTATGTGGTGTGTACGTGTATATATATCGTATTTTTCTCGACGTGGACAAAATTGCACAGCTGCCGCGCCCATTCTGTTTTCCTCACTGACACGATCTCTCGTGACGCATTACGTGCATGAACTTTCTCTGCAATTGAACGTACTGGATTACTCGCGCGCAGAAACAATGGCTTACCAATGAAAAGCTCCTGTTATCGTGAACCGCGAGTAAACGTGATGGTGGAATGGTGGAGCGGAGAGAGATGGTAGAGGAAGGTGAGAAAAAAATTCGTGCAAGAGAGTGGCGGTGACGAAGAAAGAAAGGAGGGAGGAAACGTGGTAAAGGAGAAAAGAAAAATAGTAGGAGAATATTTTATGTGCTAGTTTATTTCGTATGTTCGATGATGATAGAAAAAAAAAATTATTTAAATGTACGAATATTGAATCGTATTGATCGTCGTTAAGAGGGTTGAGAGAGACGAAAGAAATGATACGGACGATTGAAAAACGTCGATAGATGGAGAGAGAGAGAGAGAGAGAGATGTTCGTGGTTGGATCGAGTACATCCTCCTCGATGTTGAAGGATAATCGCAGGAATTACCATCGTTATTGTCGTCATTAGGCCGCTCTGTAACTGGGCTCGGTATTAAACGGGCAAGATTCGTGGAGAACAAAGGCTCCTTTGTACTTGCTCTTTCTCTCCTCACGATTTTGGTTCCTTGTTCGGTCAGCTAGCCTTAAGGAGCTGGCAACCACCCTCTTCCGGTCTTTCCTTCTCTCTTCATCTCTCTCTCTTTCTCTCTCTCTCTTCTTCTTCTCTTGAAACTTCTAGCGAACTCGTCGAACTTCTAAACCGGATATCCGTTATCGAAGAAGCTTGGCTCGCGAAAAGTAAATCGCGAAAGAATCGTGAAACTTGTGATTGGTGGTGGTAGTGGTGATGATTGTATATGTACGAGAGAGAGAGAGAGAGAGAAGGTCGGAGAGAAGGGGATAAAGTACTGAATGGACAACAATTTATCGCATGTGTACGTTTCTATTTAAAGGTATTACGATGGACCCGTACGCTCGGGTTACACACCGTCAACGACCGTTCGTCTACTACACTACTCTACTACACTACTACTACTAATACTACTGCTAATACTACTACTACTACTACTACTACACTACCCACTGCTACTACTCTTTAAAGTAACTGGTGATGCAATCGAGCGATTCAGCATCCTCTTTCTCGGTGTACACAAGCAAGCTCTCGTCGTTGCTTTTTTCCGTTTCTATCGTCTTTTTGTTCTTATCGTCGAATGAAAAGAACTCTACGATTAGTACGAGGGTGGTAGAAGGACGCGAAGAAGTAGACTGCCTATCCGACAGACTATATACCAAGTATATTGTAAAAGAGAGAAAGAGAGAGTGACAGAGAAAGAGAAAGAGAAGGAAAGAAAGAAAAAGGGATGGTACAGCTGCGACGACAATGCGACGACGATCTACGAACAACCAAGACATTCCTGCTGACCGACGTCTCTTTTCGAGTTTCACAGATTGGATTTGTCCTTATTTCTCGACGCCTTTGCTTTTGTTCGCCACTGGTCGTCCTTCTATTTCCTACTTCTATATATATATATATATGTACGTACGTACGTATGTATGTATATATATCCTTCTTTCTCGTTCCTAACAAAATCTAAGAAATCGTTCTTCGTTTATCGCGACGAGTTCTACCATCATTTTCTTTCGACGCTTCTTTTCTCACCGTTTTTCTTACCCTCTTAACCGAGTCATCAGTTTCGTTAAAAGTTTTTCTTTCAACTTTTCCAATAACGCGAACAAATCCTGTCGGACTATTTCGATTCGATCATTACGATTGATAAAATTAATAAATTACATCGTTTCATCTATCTGTCGTTCTCGCGAAGGCTTTTCTCTTCTTCTTTTCTTTTTTTTTTGTCATTTTTTCCCGCTTTCCCCCATTTTTTTCTTTTTTATTTATCGCTTTGTTTTTTTATTTCCTCTCCATCGATTATAAAAATTTCAATAAAACTTCCACGATCGTGAGTGTTCCACGTATTTGAATATATAATAAAACAATGGGCGTTGGTTATAGCGCGTAGAAAATACAGGATCACGCTTAGGTAAATTTTTGAAATCAGTATAATTCACTTGGAAGCACTCGTAATACAATTTTACGGTCGATGCACACATCGTTCGATGCAACTCTGTTATATCTACATATTGAATTAACGAGAAATCATGGGGAAAAAAAAAGATGGGAAAAAAAATTAAGCCAGCCGTGCATGGTATTTCCCTTCGTTCTGTTATGTTTTATATTTCATTACCTTTTTTTCTTTTGTTTTCTTCTTTTTATTTTGTTTTTATTTTTTCTTTTTTCCTACATAACAAAATTCAGAAAATTCAAAGCTCGTAACGGCACGTATGCGCTCGTTTTATATATTCGTACGTAAGTACGTATGTATATCTTTCATCGATTATCGAAAATAAAATTCATCGGTATACTTTGCGAAAGATCAAAAAGCACGAATGTATCGTATTGCATTTATCAAAATTCCATTGAAATAATAATGACCATTTTTGACTTTACGTATCCTCGATGGTCTTGAATTTTTGTCGAATTCGATCAAATATTTATGAACGTTCGCAGCATTACGAGAGAGTAATGATCGGTCATGTTGCGCTAAAATTCAAGCGTAGTTTGGCAACGCGGTTCTGCACAGGGAGTTGTAACGGGTTGTTGGATGAACGCGAGGTTTCAAGCTATCCGTAAAATCCGATTAGTTTTAATTATCAGACGAGGATCAACACGGTCAAATGCATAAAATCTGACTAAATTGGGAATCGATTTTGATGGCAGTCATTTATTTATTTTTTTCTCTTTCTTTTTTTACTTAATTACTACGAGAATTGTGAAAGTAAATATAAATACGATAGATAGATAGAGAAATAGAAATAGAAGGAGACAGAGAGAGAGAGAGAGAGAGAGAGAGAGAGAGAACAGAGAGACGAGGGGGAGGGGATAGGGAAAAGAACGCGTCCGGACGCGCGATGTCATTGACGTAGACTTTTCTGCGGTCGTGGCTCGGGATCGGATCGCCTATTGACTTCAATCAACGCGGAAGTGTCGCAAAAGCCGTCCGGCTTCAATTACCGTCCGTCGCGCCCACGTAGCGCGGCTTAACCGATCCACGCATATGTACAACACACAACAAGAGTGGTCTCTACGGTTAAGCGAGCCACGTCTGTAAATATAGTCATTGAGCACGCCGAGCTAAAGTCGCGACCCACGTATTTACCTACAATGTGTGTGTATGTGTAAATATATCGTATATATGTATGGTGTGTATATATGTGTGTATATATATATATAATATATAATATATGGATATAGGTACATAGCCAAACCAACTCACGAAACGTGGGACGATCGACTCGCGATCATTCAGGTCGAAGAGATCCTCGATCTCTTTCATTTTCATGTCATAGTCTTTTGCAAGTAAATCGTGTCGATGTTCAGAAACCGTGAAGAGAAAACGAAGTCATCATTCGTAAGGTAACGTGATGAGCGATAAAGGTAGGTAGGTAGGTAGGTAGGTAGGTAGATAGGTAGGTAGGTACTTACGCGTTTCACTTTGAAAAAAGGTGTCGATCACTCTAAATGTTCGAGCCGAGTTCAAGAAGAGAAAGAGAAAGGGAGAGAGGGAGAGAGAGAGAGAGAGAGAGAGAGAGAGAGAGAGAGAACGACAGAGAAACATAGTCTTGGCGATGGCCGATAAACGTCGAATCTGGAAAAATGAGGCAAAATCGAGTAGAAGACTTCGAAGAAGAGAGTCAAGTCGATCGAGATAAACTTGGATGAAACGATGCAGTAGGAAGGAAGCGTGAAAGAGAGAAAAAGAGAGGGAGAGAGAGAGGGAATTCTTGCGATAAATCGTCGACATATACGATGATAACACGTGATAAGCGTTAAAGAACTTTCGATGATGAATATTCTTTGCTAGATAAAACCTTCCTTGCTTTAAATTTCATTCGCCTCGATGAACATTTTTGATTTAAATCTTGTTGTGTGCGTACGTACATACGTACATACGTATGTACGTGTGTTAAAATTTCTTTATCAATAAAATCGCATACGTATTATCTCCAACATCGAAACAATTCTCATATATTCGTTGACTTAACGACTTCCTTTACACATTTGGAAGGTTTCTTATAATTTTATCGTGGAATCCTTGGTGTTAAGTAATTGCACTCCTAATTGCAAAAGTCATTATAGAAGTATGAAAAAAAATAATAGGTATAATATTTGTATCAATTAAGAGAATCGTTGTATTTCCTTGATTTCTCAGAGTGTGCGAGAGAGATTGGTAAAGAGGTAGGAGAGGGGAGAAAGAGATAGCACGTGCCAATAATTGTACGTTTTCATTAACCATAATTAGATGGTATATCCTGTCGGGTTGCTATTAACGATGCAGGTATACCAGCTGTGTCGCGAGTATTTTTCCACTTCTCTCTCTCTCTCTCTTTATATATATATATATATATATATATATATATATATATATATATATATATATATATGTATGTATGTATGTATGTATATTCAATTTTCTTTCTCTCTTTAATTTTCTCCGTCTATCAGCGCCGTTTTAATTGCGCATTAACAGCTGTCGAGTCGCTCACTATCAAAGAGTCGTTAACGCGACTACTAGCTTTGTCGGTAGTTCCACTCTCATCCTCTCCTGCTGTGCACCTCTTGCTAACGCTATCATTAATGATGTTCGGTCTACAGGACGTTCGTTCGTATGTAATCGATTTTCGTCGGTACCAAGAGAGCTCCCAGGGAAGGTCCGATATTTTGGCACGAAACCACGTACCAACGTCGGCCGAGGTCTGCATGTAAAATGGAATCGGTGGTTGGGGTTTTGAACGGCTAAAAGGTCACTCTCGTAAAAGCGAAGAATAAAATTCTGTTAGCTTTGTTAAAACACGGAGGAAGTGGATCTCTCTCTCTCTCTCTCTCTCCTCTCTGTCTTTTGCAAAAAAAAAAAATTCGTCGAAATCGCCCAGCGAGAAGTTTCATGGTTAATTAATTATGATAATTTATGGGGGTGGAGAGTAGTAAGGGAAGATAAAAAGAAAAGAAATAACTTAAGTAGCACGCTTTTATTTATCTGACGAATTTTAGCAGAAAAAAAAGGGGGGAGAAAGGGAAAAAAGTCCAAGCAAGCGGAAAAACAAGCCGAACTTACCAGTACACGTACATTTGTACGTATACGTATATCAGGTACACGATGGAATTATTACGAATAAATTAACACGAATGAGTTGAACGTCACGGCAAAGTCGAATGTAGTTAGGAGGAATTAAAAGAGCTCTTTCTTAAGGAAATAATTATCGCCGTTAGATAAGATCTCTCGCGGAACGTGTTACCGGTCTTGTAGATTAGACGATAACGAACTGGTTTATGGGATATACGTGTCGTTTCAACCTAGAGAACGAGGGACTTATGACAAGAAATATGTGGAATGGCATCGTAAGAAAGGAAATAAGGTGGCGTGGTGGTACCTTTTACCGAACAGTACGGCTAACAACGAGCTGGGTCGTTTCTTTAACAAGTCCAACCATAGCTGAAAGTTAATCGCCCGTGCCTTCACCTTCTGCGAAACTTTTTCCTTGTTTTTAAAGGAAAGAGAAGAAAAGAAAAGAAAAGAAAAGAAAAGAAAAATGAAAAAGAAATAGAAAAAGAAACTATTTGTAATCGTCATTAAGCGAATCGTAAAGAGAATTTGTAAATAGTGTGAAAAGTATCATTGATTAAAATTCTTTCGATTAATTCCTACAAACGATTATTCAGTTTGATAACGGATGTTCGAAAGTGACGTTTGTCTTTTTCTCTCTTTGTCTCTCTGTGTCTTTTGTTTTTTTTTTTAAGGATACGCATTATGACATTATACGTATAACGCGGTAATAATTCACAACGAGTGGAGGGATATAATTACTCGGGTAACTCATTAAGATTACGTTGATAAGAGTATTTATCATAAGGGAAGGATCTAACCTCGACCTACCGAGCTATTACGAGCTGACACAAGACGCGACGCTGGTACTAAACATCGCTCGGTCAATTAATCCTATATCATTAGGTATATAACAGACAGATAAACCAGAGATAACGTTCAATTTTAGCATTGATCTTATCGATCCCCATGAATCGCAATACTCGTGAACATAGACATTGTTCAAGGAGATAGGTAGGTAAACCTACATACCTATGAAAATTGTAAATTACTCGACCGTGTAATCCGGTTAAATCCTTCGATCTACGCGACGAATCCTCTTTGGAATAAGCTCGCGAATGTCCAAGATCATCGACGTTTCGCATCAATATATCCTCTGGACGATACGAGGATACTCGGATCGTTAATAGACGTCGCAGTCTCTCTTCCGGATTGGTCGGCGTCGCTGTTGCCCTAACGATCGTTAAAATTAACGACTCAGATAGGGTTAACGGAGATGGTGGTGATGGTGGTGGTGGTGTTGCTGGAGAAGGAGAAGGAGGAAGACGAGGAGGATGAGGAGGATGAAGAGGATGAGAAGGGAAAGGGAGAAGGATTGGCGGGCTAGCATCTCGCATGCTCGTATCTCATCTTAATGGGAAGCAAATTCGGGTCCATTAACGGTTGGCATCTCGATATACACTGAATTAAGACAAACGTATTGGCAAACGGCCTTGGAGTAGCGAACGTCGGCTTTAACCTAATCGTATAGCGAGAGTAGAGGCATGTCCTTTTATATTGTGCATCTGTCTTTATTTCTCTCTCTCTCTCTCTCTCTCTCTCTCTGTTTCTCTATCTATCTGTTTCTTTATCTTTGTCTCTCCTCTCTTTCTCTCTATCTCATTTTTTCATCGAGATAATTTCTTTCATGGCCGATGCAACGACGATCGAGTAGCGTTACCGAATCGTGAGTTACGCGTTAATCGTCCTGGATCGTTGCCAACGTAGCGCGCGTATCGGCAAAGAAAAATGTGGGTCGTAGAGTAACAAGAAGAAAGATATTCTTCTGTGATATCCCAGTTTCCTTTATCGATCGTCGTATCCATTCGATATCCTTAGAAGCCTCTCTTTTATTTTCTCGAATATATTCCAATGATTTTAAAGATTTCACAAAAATGAATATTCTTCTTACCGATATAATGTTACGTAGTATTTGATGATAACGATGATATTAATAATAATAATAATAATAATAATAATAATAATAATAATAATAAAAAAGAAAAAAGCAACAAAAGCGAAATACAAGCGAACAAAAAAAACGTCTTCCTTATCAACCATGAAATCCCACGCATATCCGGGAGACGGCAAGATCGCGACTAAGGCTTTTTCTCCATAATAACCTCGACATTGCTATAGTAAATAGGTAGGTAGGTAGGTAGATAGGTAGATAGGTAGGTAGGTAGGTAGACTATAATCCGAACGAAGCGAAGAGAGTATTAACGGAGACTCGTGCGAGATGCAATTGTCATACTGCCAACTTCAGACCACATCAAGATCCTCGGTCAAAGGACGCCTCCGGTCTGTTTCTCTTCCCTTTTGCTCTCTCATTCTCCTACTCTCTCTCTCTCTCTTCGTTGAGTCAAAGTTTCATCGAATTATGAAGCTGACACGGATGACGACAATGCTTTTCCAAAAGTCAGCGGTGTTATTTGCATTTCAAACGTAGAAATTATCGCTTGGAAACTTTCTTCGCGCGAAGCGAGACATTATACGAAAAAGATCGTCCCTCTCTCTCTCTCTCTCTCTTTCTTTCTTTCTCTCTCTCTGTCTCTCTTTCTCTCGTTTTATTCAGATTTCGGTGATCGAGCAAAACGACGAGCGATTTGAAAAGGCTTCGTCCCAAGGGAAGAAAAGCGAGTTAACGATCATCTCTCTCGATCAAGCGGCTGCCGTCATAGATGACGAGAGAGGCGGAGACATGTGACATAGGAAGAGAACGTAAAAGCGACAACGTCCTCTTTCTCTTCGTCCTCGTCCTCGTCCTCATCCTCATCCTCGTCATAGTCGTTACAGTCGTCACACTCGTCACACTCGTCACACTCGTCATTCTAGATTTACGAGAATACACCAGGACGGGATAACTAGCGTGCGCTTTCCGCTTGTCACCGACGCGTAATAAATATATATGTAGGTACGTATATGCGCCTGGTCCCGAATCGCGGAGGTAAATTTTTCCGAAGAGAGAGATGAGAGAGAGAGAGAGAGAGGATAGGAGGGAGGAAGAGAGAAAGAGGGGTAGAAAGGGGGTGTCGAGCTCGCTCAAAGCGACGTATATACGAGGCACCGTCGAAAGTACGACGGGAAAGATTTACGATGGTAATCCGAGCGAGGCGAACGTTTCTTCGCGTAGGCGCCATTAGTTTCGCCTCTCCGCTATAATTCCTTATGATAATAATTCTGAACGAGTATGAAGGTAGGACGTATTACTATGTACGACCTGGGATCCCGCCGTGTTGGTAGCTGACTGAAACCGGCAAAGGAAAAAAGAGGATGAGGGAAAAAGAAAAGAAAAAAAAGAGAGAGAGAGAGCTTCGAAAAAATATTGCCCACCTTCCGATTGTCTCATGACTCAAAACTGGATGCAGATGTCTACGGATATTTATTAACGTTGGATTATTATAGATACCCAGGTATTATGTCATATTCCGTATCAGTTTTTCTTTACTAGATTTATCATTCTAAGAAGGGAAAAAGAACTTTTTAACGAACGTCTTGAAAATTTCGCCGCTCTTTCTTTTTCTTTTTTTTTTTTGTCTGTCATTTCTCTCTCTTTTTCTCTCTCTCTCTCTCTCTTTCTCTCTTCCTCGATTTTTGAACGATCATCGAAGAGAGTATCCCAAGTTATCGACGTCGTTGCTCACGACGGGAGCAAGTAACGTTGAACGAGCGTTTTCCAGCGATGATCTCCTTCATCCGTCTATCTTCTTTCTCTCTTCTTCTATTTCTCCAGTCATTCGATCGTTGAGGGATTACGAGACTCGCGCGAAGAAGGTATCTGTTTTTCTCTCTTTTCTCTCTCTCTCTCTCTCTCTTTATTTCTCTCTCTTTCTCTCTCTCTCTCTCTCTCTCACATTAGAGATTTTCCACCGATGGAACGAGCTGCGTGGCACGCTTTATCGGTGTGCGCCGCATTATGGCGATACGTCAGCGCGCGGTTTTGTCCGCATCAATTGCCATTCAAATCAGCGCCGATCGTGCTTCAGGCAGGATGACGGGTCGTTTCGCGCGTGGGAGAGAAAGAGTATGTAGATATATGTGCTTATGCTTGTACGTATATATGTATATATGTACGTATGTACGTATGTATGTGTTCTACGTGGCTAAGAAAGAGATAGAGAGATATCTATCGTCGAAACGACGACGACGACGGCGACGACGACGACGACGGAAGAGGAATCGAGGTGAGCATCGTGTCAAGGCTACGGAACGAATTCGATCGTGCATTGAAATTCGCTCCGATCGAAAGATCGATGGATCGTGATCGGAACTTTGCACGCTTGTCTTAACCCAACGGAACTAGCTCATTTGACGTTGAAACTTGCATCTCGATAATCTTTAAACACGTGCGTGTATGTGTGTGCGCGCTCGATAGCTGCTTTATAGAAATTGTTAAGCTAATTTTTTTCTTCTTCTTTTTCTTCTTACGAATATATAATTTTTCTCATATTTTGCGTTCACGCGACAAATTCTGTATCAATTGATTCATCTTGTTAGACATTTAAGATATTTATTTTTGTCGTCGTTATTTTCCTGCCAATTAGATCGCACGACTTTTCGCGTACCTTTTGAGACATCGTCGACGACGAAGACGAAGACGAAGACGAAGACGAAGACGAAGACCAAGACGAAAACGAAAACGACGACAACGACGACGGCGACGTAGCGTACTTTAAATTAGAAAATTTGTATGCCAGTTGGGCGAATGCTGCCTGGTCTCTCTTCGTCTTCTAGTTCTTTCTCAATGAAATACGCCTTCAGAGTTTGCGTAACGTTGAAAAAGCTCGTAAACAAAATTACGAAAAAAGAAAAAAAGAAAATGGGATAGGAAGAGAGGGAGGGAGGAAGGAAAAGAAAGAAAGAGAGAGGAAGAGAGAGAGAGAGAGAGAGAGAGGATAAGACATTATGCGAACGTAATATTCCGTATAACGTGACGAACTCATTCGTTATCCGCTTTTTTTTTTCCTTTTCTTTTTTTCTATTTCCTACTTCTTTTTTTTTCCTGCTTATCGCGGAACGGTCACGTAGTTGTTATTACTAACGAAAAGATTGTGCATCAAAACGGAACGTCTAGGAGCTTGCTGATGCTTGATGCTTTATTAAGTTCTATTCAAAGAGATAGAGAGATAGAGAGAGAAAGAGAGAGCTTTGAAAGCTCGGATGATGGGATACCTTCGAGGGAAAAAGATCATCATCGAATTCGAATGCCTGTCTTCTTCTTTTCGTGTCAAGAGACCGAAGGAAATAGGAGATATTTATGGATGGTGAAAGCCCTTTCATTCGTCCGCGACAGTTTTGCTCACTTTTACGACGTCGTGCCGTACAAAGGAAAGGAAGAAGTAGAGAAGGGTAGATGACAGAAAGAGAGAGAGAAAGAGAGAGAGAGAGAGAAGAGGGTGGGGATTGGATATCATCACCTTTGTCACTTACCGTAGCCTCCGGCTATCTACTAAAGCTTCGTGTTTTCGCGGAAGAAGGTATCCGTGTCGCGACGCGTCAAGGCCACGTGACATGCCAGAATATTGAAACTACCCGGATAAAAGAGAGGAGGAGGTACATATATTTTCCTCATATTTTTCCTTTTTTTTTCTTTTTTCTTCTTTCTTTTCATTTTTTTTTTCTTATTTTTTTTTTCATTTTTTTTCCCTTTCTTTCTTTCAAAGGCAACGAATGCTTCCTTCTATCGCGTACACCGTTCCCCATGTCAAGGTTATAGACTGCGAAGTTTAGTTATCAAGAAAAGAAGGAATGATACGAGGTAGACAATTTGTTCTTTTATTTTTTTTGTATTATTATATTTTTCTTTGTGCATCTCTTTTTTTGTTGCTTTTTTCTTTTCTTTTCTTTTTCTTCGTTCGTTCGTTCGTTCGTTCATTTGCTTTTTGTGTGTTTCTTTATTTTTTGTTGTTTCTTGTCGCCGTTTTTTTTTTCTTTTATTTTTCTTTTTCTTTCTTTATTTCTTTTTTTTTTTTTTTTCTTTACGTCGCAGCGTCATACTTCCGATGACGAGAGGATGATGAAAGAGAATCGGGTTGACGTCAAGTTTCGTGTAAAAACACAGGACGCACTTGGTCGTCCGAGTTTTTCTCTTTGCTACATGTTCACCTGTATCTACAATGACGTATGCACATGTGTATACATATATATGTATGTGTGTGTATGTTACGTGTTAAATGCTTATGTGTATACACAATGGTGCATTTTCACACGTGCGTTTATGCAGAAAATATGGAAGCAAGGAGCTTGAACGTTGTCTCTCGTACGACACGTTCGAAATTTTGAGACGAATTGCATGGCCTTCTCTCTATAAGAGAGGGAGAGAGACAGAGAGACAGAGACACAAAGAGAGAGAGAGAGAGAGAGAGAGAGAGAGAGAGAGAGATAACTAACTGCAAACGGATAGATAGCGCTCGCGGGACAGGAAATGCAAACGCGTTTACTTCGTTGGCACACTCGAGCTTCTCCTATGCACAGATACATAGATACATACATAGTTACATCATGCATACATACATACGTATATACATACATACATGTATGCATGCATACACAAAGAGAGAAGTTCACTCTGCATTCTAAACGTCTCGTTAATTTTGTGTTTCCTACTTGTCTCGTGAAAGTCAACTCGGAAGTTCTCCAGTCTGATTTATATTATTTTTAAAAAGGACCGAAGAAATATAATATACCTACATGTTAAACAACAAAATTCATGCCTCGTCGGTTACGACGAGTTCTGGTTTAAAAATTAGAGAGAACCGAGAAAAGTGCTTCGTTCTCCATTGTTTCTTTCCTTTTTTCCTTTTTTTTCTTTTTTTTTTTTTTCGTCGCTCGCGCATTACTTCTTATCCGATTTATCAATTAAAGTTTTTATTTTATATCAGTTTCGTTGATATTATCGCTCGCCGCGCGAAAACATGAAAAAGAGAAAGTAAAAATAAATATGTACTAACGTTTTGAATCTTATCTTTTCTCTCTATATAAAATCGATCGGTAGGTATATCGACACGAGATATCAAGTTGAATCAACTTCTTTGCGTTAAAGAAAATATCGATACGACGACGACCCACGGCGGTTTCGTACGTAAACGTAATTTATGTCGTCGGTTGGGTTGAAGAAGAAGGCGTGTAACATCGAGTCTCTTATCTTCGAATCGGAAGCAAAGCAACGATACCACTACTACCACTACCATCGCTATCACTACCACTACCACTACCACTACCACTACCACTACCACTACCACTACCACTATCACTATCACTACCACCACCATACCATCACCGGTAGCCTCGAGCCAACGAGCACAAGTTTCTCTCATTTCTACGGCCATCGAATTGTCAAGATAACTCGCTCGAGAAGTTACCGATACGTGAGTTCACTCTTCCGTTTATATCTCTCTTTCTCTATCAGCCGCTTCCGCTCTCGGCTCTTATTCGTTATCTTTTAAAACGATTTCTATATATTTTATAACAATGAAAACTCGATCGAAATTCGAGCAATTTGTTAACGAGTTCGTTGAACCGGATCGAACCAAAGAATTTATCTATCCGAAATGAAATGCGATAATTTTTAAGAAAATCAAGTTCTAACTAATAATATTTATCGAACGGTCGACCGACAAATCCTATGATATACGTATGTATATATCTATTCTCTCTCTTTTTCTCTCTAGTAATTATGACAAATGGCTGTGCGCGGGTATATACGTATCTATGTACACACATAAATACATGTCATTCGTTTTCCTTTTTCTCTTCTATTAACGATTAGAACTATGCGCGTAGGAAGGTCGTTCCAAGAGCGCACGCGAGCAAGCGTTTTCTTCTTGATTTCGTTCCCTTTATTACGTGAGACCGACCGCTCGACACGGCATTTTATTGGCCCTTTTCCCTCTCGGTAGCTTTTCGTCGCGGTTAAATTATAGCCGTCATCGTACTCACGACGAAACGCTATTACGAAACGCCCTTTTAATGTTACGCGAATCGGGTTTGTAAACGACCGATACGAATATACATAAAACGTCAGAGCGTGTAAATATACAGTTTGCACGTGTTAAAAAGGCGTGGATCGTAATCGTCCATATATACGATTCCATATATTTTCTCTCGATCTTTTCCTCTGTGTCTGTGTGTGTGTATTATATATATATATATGAATATATATACATATGTTTTATATATATATATATATAAACAAAAAGATATTATTAAAAAGCAAAAATGTATTATATTCGTCTAGAAATAAATTTTTATTTAATTATTACTTATATCGTTTCTTTTTTACTTTTCTTTTCTTTTCTGTTTTTTTTTTCTTCTTTTAAACAAACAGAACGGGGGTTGGTCTCCCCGTAAATTCAAACTTAGACAAGTGGAAATACCAGGCCGCGCGAGAATCGACTTTAAAGTTCGGCCACATTCTGAACTCCATCGATACGGCCTTATCTGACAAAAGCTAAATCGTTTCTTCTACGAACAATCAGGATCGGTTCTCGGAGGTATAGGAGGACACTGTGGGATAACGAATCGTAGCGCTAAAGACGATGAACGATAACGTTCGGCCGTTCGAGTTATCGATCGGCACTGGGCCTTCCATTGGAGGATGGATCGCGCGCATGGGAGGATTATATTGAGAATGACGTAGGCGTATACAAGAGAATGAGAGATAGAGAAAGATAGAGAGAGAGAGAGAGAATCTTGAAGCTACTACATATCTATGTGCGCATGAACGTGTAGTGTGTGTGTGTGTGTGTATGTGTGTGTGTCACAAAGTATAGACTTTAGAAAAAAAAAAAGGAAAAAAGAAAATGTTGGTTCAATGACTCGACGAGCCTACGAAGAGAGTCTACTGCAATAAATGAACTTTACGATGCGCCGACGCACACGACGTTCTTTTCTTCTTTTTCTTTTTTTTTTTTCCTTTATTTCTTCGCCCCCTTCGAACAAAGTATAACCCTTTTTCCGAACGATCGTTCCGTAGTTTCGAACCACTTGCTTATATATACATGTATATATATATATAGACGTATGCACAGACCTCGTCTCATCGTTAAAAGTTGTCTGCGATCGATTCTTGTTTTTATACATTTTACATCATCGATATTATTACATGTAATATATATATATAATATTCGAAATATTTTAATGAAAAAAATCGAGTTTATGATGGCTCTCTCTCTATCTCTTTCGTTCACTTTGATAAACCATTTTCGTCGTACGTTTACAACGACTCGATTTATTCGAGCAAATTGCATCTTCGATCGACAGACTATAAACCGTGACTATTCTCATATCCGAAGCCATATACATACATATATGTAAGTAGGTACACACATATATATATATATACACACATAAATATATATATTATCTATTTACACGTTTATATATATGTGTGTGTGTGTATGTATGTGCGTGTGTTTGTGTTCTTTATATAGCATGAAGATATATCTGTATATACGAAGTAACCGTATATTCGCGGCACTCGATAGAACTTCTCCGAGGATACATTACGGTGTTCCGCTTTTCTCCACTTACACGATTACATGATCTCACCGCTTCTGATATAGCGTTACGCGAGAGACACCTCCGTTAACATCTTATATATATATATATATATATATATATATATATATATATACACACACATATATACATATATACATATATATGTATGTATTTGCGAACGAGCAGTAGAAAACATGTTTCTATGCTTATGTCATATGAAAATAATATGATTACATAGGTAATATTACGATCTCTCTCTCTCTCTCTCTCTCTCTCTCTCTCTCTCTCTCTCTCTTTCTTTCTATCTTTTGTTTCCTATCGCGTGATAAAATTGGTAAAATTCGACTTCGTTAACAGTTTATATTTGATTGCTTTATTAGCATTATACGTAGATTCACGAGGCAACAACAACAATAACAACAACAATAATAACAACAACAACAAAGTGGGAAGGGAAGGGAAGAGAAGATTGCTGGCATCGTTGGGTATGAAACGGCAATTAGTTATTATATGGGGTAGATAATACGCGCTATTACCACCATTATTGCTATCGTGTTTGATGGTAAACGCGTTAGTTCGACGTACCGAGCACGCTATTGGCAGCGTGGCAGCATTTATGGACACATATTCTTCGACCGAAAAGTTTGCTTTCGCGGTCACGCATAAACGATGTTACGTTAATAAACGGGAACAATTAATAAATAGTTCGTTACCTTTTGCTAAACCCAATATCTCGTTTTATCTCTTCTTTCTTCTTTTTTTTTTTTTTTTCTTATTTTTGATATCGAAACGTACAAAAACCGATTGCATAATATCGTAATATCGTGAAACTTATTATCATCGGATACATTGAGCTCGATCGATCGAAGAGAAAAAGAAAAGATTATGAAAGGAAAAGGAAGAAAATAACAGGGTTCTCGCGTGTTCAGCAACGACAAATAATGGTCCCGTAGACTCTCGCACGTTGCTCGTCGACCAACGATATACATACATATATACATACATATCGAGAATTTCGAAGAGTAGATACTTATATCTATGGCGTAGAGATTTTACACGAACATAGATATTTACTCGCCTTGTTACCTGAGATTCGATACGATATCGTACGTAATTGTAACGATTATCGTAACGTAATTGTCTATATCGATCTTTTTTCTCTTTTGCTTTTTCCTTTTTTTCCTTTTTTCCATTCCAACTTTGTGGAGTAGCTATCGTTCGACGAGTTCGTTCGAATTTATTCGAGACATCGATTGTAGATACAATATGTTTTACGTAACTATTATGCACATTTCGAATGAACTTGAGATCGATAAGATTTATCATGGTTTAAAAAATTCTTATCGCCATTGGCGATATTTTATTCCGGTCTTCTCAGTCGATGTAATTCTCTCTTTCTCTCTCTCTTTCTCTCTGTTTCTTCCTCTCTCCTTCTTAGATTCGTCCAAAGTAACTTAAGCGAGGGACCTAATCCTTAGCTGGGAAAGATACAGGATCGTAGCAGTAAGAAGAGGAGGAAAAGGAAGAAATGGTAGTGGTGAACGAGAAAGAAGAAGAGAGGGAGAAGGAGGGAGAGGTGGAGGAGGAGGAGGAGGAGGAGGAGGAGGAGGAGGAGGGACGTTTTAAGCGACAACATCGCCAGCGAGGAGTCGTAAATCCGCGTCGAGAAAGTTCGAAGACGATGAAGAGGTACGAGCCGAGCTCCAAGATGCAAAAGGAGGAAATGAAGAGGAGAGTTCTTCGCGGTTCTGTCCGAAGAGAGAAAGAGAGAGAGAGAGAGAGAGAGAGAGAGAGAGAGCTGTGGTAAACTAAGAATGAGAAAGATAGAAGAAGAAGAAGAAGAAGAAGAAAAAGAAAACGAAACGGAAGAATGGTGCATTATCCGAAAGAATCGAAGTTCGGCTCTGTGAGAGATTCTTCTTTTGGGATACGAGCTTCGACGGATGGTTTTTTCCTTTTTTTTTTCCTCCCCTCTTTTTTCTCTTCTCTTTTTTCTATCATTTTCTTCTTTATCGATTTTTTTACGTATATATATTTTTTCGCTCTTTTATTTCTTTTATTCTTCTTTCCTTTTTATTTATTTATTTATTTATTTATTTGTTATTTTTCTTGCCCTTTTTGTCTTTTGGAAAAATAGCGATATAGCTGTAACAATTTTCCTTGGAGCGTGGTATTTTCGAAGAACATGAATCATTCTAACATACCTTCTCGTCGTAACGCGATCGTTCAAAACTTTCCAACTCCAAGGAACAAACGCGAGTCCCGAATCGAGAAAGAGAAAGAGAGATCGTTGAGTTTAATATGGAAGCTGGGACACGTTCTTACAAGGATGATAATCGTATTCCACAAGCGTACGAACATTTTCTACGATTAGTTAACGTTATCTCGTCGGAATGATCGTAGATTTTAGAGAATCTTGTAGGAAATGTAACTGGTATCACCTTCTTCCTTTTTCCAAATAGTTAAGTCCTTTCGAAATTTTCTTTCCCAGCAATTAACGTACCGTGATCATTACTGGTGTTAATTCGCACGAGTTCCGAAGTCGACTTTAGCGTTGAATTAACACATAACCACCGTACGTACGGGATAGAAAGAGAGAGAGAGAGAGTTAGAGATATATATATATATATATATATATATATATATATATATATATAGAGAGAGAGAGAGAGAGAACTGCGGCGAGTTAACAGCGTTACCGGCGCGTCGATATGATCGCAATTTCAGCTTACAACCATAATTAACGCGGACTGCATAGCCGAGCACTTGAGTGGGCAACGCTAAAACGTACTTTGCCAGCCATTAACTGCGAGAGAGATGTGAGTACCAGCACCGTCCCGTTGTGTGTCGACCGAATGAAAGCTTGGAAAAATCACGGAAGTGACGTCGAAGAGGAGAGAGGGAGAGAGAGACCCCTTAGATTTCTTTAAAACGTCGTCGTTAATTCTCTCTCAACGAGAATTAATTCGGTGCATTGTTTATTTTTTTATTTATTCCTTTTATCATTTCTTTCTTTTTTCTTTTTTCTCGTTAGATTTTTCCTTTCTTTCTTTCATTCTTTCTTCTCTTCTTTTTCTTTTTATGTTTCGAAGATTAAGTCAAACATACGACGATTATTTATGCGTCTCTGACGAAATACATGGAAAAAAGAGAGAAGAAAAGATTTCTAATCGTGAAAAGTATTTTCAATCCTCTTAATACCCCTTTCAGAGCCGATACGTCGATTTTCCATTTTTAATATATAATTTAAATACTACCGAACGATTAAAGTTTATTTTATTTATGGAAAATAATTTTTTCTCTTTCTCTCTCTCTCTTTTCCTTCGCATAAAACTAAAACACATTTCACGATAAAAGCGAAAAGTAAATAAATAAACAAACGGAGAAAAAGAAAATGAAAATATCTTGACTTTGAAAAGAAATATAATAATTTCAAATTGGACATTTTCCCCATGCTCTTTTTGGAATCGTCATTCGTAAAAAAGAATCTTCTCAAGATTTAATACCACGAAGGTTTAAGTTCGAACGAATTAACGAAAGAATATAATTTTTCTAGAAATACCCATGACAATATATACTCGTCGTCTTTTAACGATAGTACCGCGTGTCAGTTAGTTCTGTTATTAGTTATTGACAGAAGAAAGTAGAAAAGAAAGAGAAAATGACGTTTCCTCGATCGTGTGCCACTATTAATTTCGATTTTCTTCGCTTCTAGAAACTATGAAAGACGTGCGACGGTCAAATAAGAGAGAAGAAGTGAAAAGAGAATGGAATAGAAGAGAAGAGAAAAGAAGAGAAGTGAAGTGAGTTAGGTCTTATGGGATTTCTTTGGGTCATAGAATGGTGGGTGGTACATTTAGGAAGAAACCTTACCGTACCACTTGTCATCTTTCCATTGGCAACAATTCAACGAAAGAATAAAATACTCTCCTTGGACATTTATTCATTTCACTCAATTTTCTGACTTCTAGGTATTATACTTATATCAGACTTTGAAATCATTCGATTTTAATCGGACGTCTAAAGAATAATAAAAATTAGTTCTAGTCGAGATACGTAAGTTATGCTTCGGATTGGTTTTCGATGAAATAATAATATTTTCTTGACTTTGTATATTTAGGTCATTGAACCCAAAATGCATTGCATTACGTTGCATTGCGTTGCGTTAGAACTTCATGCATCTGTATTAATATGCACATACGTTATATCACATAGAGCGTAGCGTGCTTCTGCGAGAAAGAGAACAAGAAGGGAGGATATATATATATGACATGGCCCATATATATATCATATATACATATATGTGACATATCTCATATATATATATATATATGATATGTTAGCTTCCATAACGTATATTGAGCTAGCAGGGGTTGTTCGTCCAAGGATTATTGTCTCCCTTTATAGGATATACAATATTCATTCGTTCCATCAAAGAGATCCTATATCCTGTTTGATGTAAACAGCCGAACGTTCGGTTTTACAATCATTTTCTTACTACGAGCCAATGTTATGTGTCATTTCGTTGCAATAAAACAAAAAACAAAAAAAAGAAGTAAAATAAAAATTAAAAAGAAAGAGAGGATGAAAATCCTGTTTGTTTGTTTTCTTTTTTCTATTTCTTTTTTTTTTTTGTTCTTCATTTGCAAGATTTCATATTAGTTTTAATAGCGCTCATATATGAAAAATCGTAAAATCAATATTTACGTATGTTTCGTTGGATAATCCATTAGCAGTTTCATCGAATTTTCCATTCCCTCTTTTCCCTTTTTATTTTTTATTTTTTTTTCCAAACAGTTTTTTACTGTACACACGGCAAAGTTATAAGAATATTTTTTCTTTCATATATACATATTTATTTATTTATTTATTTATTTATTTATTGGTCTTCTTCGTGTTTCTTTACTTTCATTATTTTATTTTAATTTTTCTATTATGGTGATTATCAAAAGATTATTTACAGTTCAAGAGTGCAGCATTAGCGAGGCAACTATTCTCTCTCTCTCTCTCTTTCTTTTTCTTTCTGTCTTTCTCTTTCTCTCTCTTTCCCCTCGCAATAAGAGAACCCACACAAAAGCTTATTTTTCCAGGATCAATATTACAAACAAATCTACATATAACAATTTTCCCAGTCTTGATAAATAACATTAGTACTCACGAGTAGTACGTTCGCGGGTGTATTTATTGTGTCGATAGAATTATAAAAAACTATTTATAGTATTTAATATCGCGATGATCCCATCTTTGATCATCATCTCATCTTTTCCATGGAGAAAACATTATTTCCCATTCTAACGTAACCAATTGAAACGTATACGACATTAAATGTTGGTTGTCAAGTTGGACGTGACAAAAAGTAAAAAAGAAAAAGAAGAAGAAGAAGAAGAAAGAGAAGGAGAAGGAAAAGAAAGAGAAAAAAATAAAAGAAAAAGATTAACCCGCGCGAAAAGTATCTATTTTCTCTGTTTTATTTTCCCCTCTCTCACCCTCAACCCTTTTTTTATCTCCTTTTCCTCCTGTCTTCTTTCCATCCCCTCCCCTCTCCGTTTCTCGTTTCCTCGATCCTTTTCCCTGGTGTTTGATGGTCGACAGTCTTTTACTTTTCTATTTCTTAATCCTTTGATCCTAGAAGCTTATGTGCACAGAGAAAGAAAGTCCGTTCGAGGTTGCACCCAGACAGAAAGTTTCAACGGAAGTTTCATGATTTAGAGAGACACGTTTCTCGCGAGTATTTCGACTTATATACTTTACAACGAATCCTTTCGACCGATATGTACTTTCCGATCCTTTCTTTCTTTCTTCCTTCTCTCTCTCTCTCTCTCTCTCTTATTCTCTCTATATCTATGTCTATCTCTATCGAAGCTATTAAATTTAAACGTTGTTACAAACGAACGATAACGTTCGACCAATTCGTTTTATAATTTCTTTATCTCGTCTTTCACTCGATTTCTCGAACGTATCCATACACATGTCCAAATAAAAAAATCGATAAGTAATCGATCGAAGCAAACTAAAAATGTTTTAATCAGCATTACGAGTGGATAGAGCACTCGACGTGAAACGTCTTCAAACGTTAAAGACGTCGTCGTGTCTCGTAATTTGATTTTCGTTCGTATCTTATAACGTGCGAGAAACCGACAGGTGAATTTCCGAGTGTGGTGACGATGCCGGTTATACGCTACGCGCGTGTTACGCGAGTAACTAAATTAGCATTAGTTTCTAAAATTCCCCTTCTCCTTCTTCCTCTATCTACCACCTTTCCCGAAGGAATTGCTTCTCGAAGTACTGAGAAAACACTTTTGTATGGATACTTAGTTAGGCTGCTTAAACTACGCTGTATGCAACCTTTTGACTTCGTCGAAAAGGTAAGAAAATTATCGGATCGAAACGTCCTTGCCAATTACTCACTATTTTATTCACTCGTGGCAAATCCGTATTCCGCAATTAACGAGAACCTTAGCCGATAACTTTAAAGACTTAATTATAACTATTTCGACGCGTTAACGTTTCATTTTCCGAGGATAATTTAACGATCAGTAAAATTAATTGAATTTCAATAATTAATTAAACAGGGAAGTTTATATTCTTTGTGAAAGAGAAATTAAAATTTTGGTTAAGAAGAAGAAGAAGAAGAAGAAGAAGAAGTAGTCAAGAAAGAAAGAGAAAAAAAATAGTTATCATTCTTTAACGATCTTAAACGATCGTCAACGCGTCGAACATATCGCGTTTAACAGCCACACCCTTCGCAAGAAATATCAACCGGCCATATGATAGCCATTACAAGGTGAACTCGAGGAGAAACCATCCGAAGCTTCTCCGGTCCTCTTTACTAGAAGAGAAATAAAAGCTTCTTCTCTTTCTTTCTCTCTATCTCTCTCTTTCTCTGTAAGAAAGGAGGAAGGTCGGTGGAAGCTCACGAAGGAAAGGAAGAAACTTAACGCTACGTGGCAAATCACGAGCAACGAGGAAATCTCAAGTAGAGAGAACGGCCTTTCTTTCTTTCTCTCGGATTTTCCTTCGCAGTAGTAAAAACGACCCTCGGAGGCAGCACCGTGGAAAAACGATTTAAAGAGTTGTTTTATTTCCGGCTACCTTCCGAACGTGAGATCTTCTCGATCTTTGATTTTTATCTTAGCTATCGATCGATTCAGAAATAGATAAAGATGGAGATAGAGATAGAGAGAAAGATAAAAGTCGACAAGCGTAAAGCATTGTTTAAACGGTATTTAAAGGATGCAAATTTTTGTTTGTTATCCACAAATTCAATTTTGCATAACATATAGAAAGAGAAAGGGAGAAAGGGAGAGAAGAAGAGAAAGAGAGAGAAAGAGAGAATATAGAGGAACATTTTCGATAAAAGCTAGCACGCGTCCTTCCAAAACGTTGTCGGCTGTACAAAACGGTGCGTCGAAATGGGTAGTGTCGCTGACAGATTGGGTCCAGTTGCGGTGAGCGAAAATATGGCGGCGAAATTCGTACAAGCGAAGGGGAAGGAGAGAAGAGGGGAGTTAGGGGCAGGCCGCAATCGGCAAAATTGCGACGTAAAAGCCGCGGGCTGGTCCGGCTGCTCGGAGAGAACGCGCGACATTGCGTGGTCCAGGCGCGGTTCGACGATAATGAAACTATCGTGGTCGGTGCTGTGACGTTATAAAAAAGGAAAAAAGAAAGAGAGGGGAGATACGAGAAAGAAAAAAGAAAGAGAGAAGAAAAAAGAAAAAAGAAACAACGTAGAGGAATCTCTGCGTGCGTAGTAACGACGTGCTATAAAGGTGTTTAAAAGGGGTACCGAGCGAAATCACTTACGACGAGATTACAAACTGAGGTTAATATGTTGAAACTTTAACACGTAACAAAAATCGTTAAACTCTTTTTCTTCTTCTTCTTCTTCGACAAGACAGTAGTTGCTTCTTCCTATTATTTAATGAGAGAAAGAGGGAGAGAAAGAGAGAGAGAGAGAAAGTAGAAAAAAAGTGGAAAAGCTTCTTTCACTTTAGTTTCTTCTCTCTTTTAATTGCTTTTAACCAAAGCTAATATCCTGCGGTCATGGCTCTACAAGACAGTGGAGTTACCAACGTCATCAACGGATCAGAAACTACTTTTCGCTCTTGTAAACACCCCACTGAATTTCGTCTTAACAGCCGTCTCTCTTCGACACTTTTCTCCCCTTCTAACTCGGCCGTATACACACTGTCAGCCGGTTAACGTGTTGGTTCCTCCTCCTCCTCCTCCTCCTCTTTTCTTCCACGGTTTTTTTTCTCTTTCGCCATCATTCTCTTCGCACTTCTACACACACACACACTTTCTCTCTCTTCTTCTTTCTCTCTCTCTCTTTGTCTTCCTTTTTCTTGTTTCCTTTACTCCTTCCGCGAGACGGAACATTTCGCGTAGCTTTCGTGGACTCTAAGAAGCAGTCAACCGCGTGGAAACTCGAAAAAGCTCGCCAACTCTATAACCGTCTTAGTTTTAGTATCCTCTTATGCTTTTTCTTTAACACTTTTCTCTTATTTTTCTTCTTCTCCAACACCTCTCCCCCTCTTCTCTCTTTATTTTTTCCCTCTTCTTCGTCCTTGCGTGTACGCTCGCGCGTGTACTCCTTCTTCGTGCGTTCACGAAACAAAAAAAAAAAAGATACAAAAAGAAGAAGAAGAAAAAAAAAGGGAACGTTTGTAACAGATGCTTTTCCACGCATCCATGCGATGCAATAATCTCGATGCAAATGCGTCCACTGACTTTTACTAAATTTTTACTTCTTTCTTCTTCGTCTCCTACATCTTCTTCTTCTTCTTCGTCTCCTACATCTTCTTCTTCTTCTTCTTCTTCTTCTTGTCTCCTACATCGCGAATTATTTATTCCTCTCACCTCCGAGAAAACATCGACCCACTCGACGCAATTTATACGCTTACCGGCGTTTCGCCTCAAGACTAAAATTATAAACACAACATTGGAATACATTTCTTTTCTTTCCTTTTCTTTTCTTTTCTTTTCTTTTTTCTTTATTCCTTTTTTTTCGTTTATTCGCAATTCACTGAATTTTTCTTTCATTCTTTCTCCTTCTCTATCTTTGTATCTCTCTCTTTTCCTCTCTCCCCCTTTTTCTCTGTTCAAATATTTATGCTTCTCGTAGTCGTAACGAAAGAAATCATAATAATAATAATAATATAATAATATAATAGAAATATGTATGGGTATTAATATTTTATTCAAATCAATTGTTCTACGAATGATTAATCGGAAAATGTGTTTTGCTCGAATGCTCGAGGAGTACATCTCTACGTGTTGGAAAATGAAATATCGTTAGAACAATGGTAATTTATATGCGATACAAACTGCATTGCAAAAGCCGAAGGGATCAATATCGATCCTATCGATAGAGCAAGAGAGAACGACATGGAGGTACGACAGAAAGAGAGAGAGAAAGAGAGAGAGAGTGAATGAGCAAGGAGCGAAGAGGAGAGGAAGCGTCGAGTCCTCGTTTGTTCATCGTATTTAATTTTGCGCGTCCATCTTGTACCCGTTCGAGAGACGAATTGCCCCGGAAAGCGAGAGACAAGCGTACTGCGGGATGCTTTATCGCGTCCGGTCGATGCGGCCGGGTTTCATCGCGTTCGTGGAAACGTATCGCTTGGTCGAACCGGAAAAACAGAAAAAAATACAAAACAAAAAAAATCCTATATTCCGGGGAGAATCGTAATCCTACTCGTCAAGCTCGTTTTGACGTGTGTACGTGACGGACGATTACAACGAGATTCCAACACCTGTTTAGTTCGTCCGATCAACCAATCGAACGTATCATCTCATATTACACACGACCCTCATTGTAATCTCTTCCACAATTTATTACATTTCTTTTTTTTTTTTTTTTTGATGTCTCTCTTCATTTTCTATTTTTTTTTCTCTTTTCTTCTCTTTCCTTTCTTGTCTCCTTTTTTCTTGTTTTCTTTCCTTTCACGTACATTCCAAACAAACATTTCCTTCGAACGATCCATTAGCTATTAGAGAAAGAACCGGAACGGTATTTTAGCATTATCCGATGTATTTGTTTAACTTATGTAAGAATCCAACGAGAAAATGGCTTTGAGATGGAATATTAACATTTGATCTTCGCTTTCTAGCGTTGAAAGTAAATGGAGCGCAAAAGAGTTATCGGGATAGTTCGTGCGTGAGAACTGGGAGGAATCTTTTCCGTTTGTTCTGATAGCTAATAAAGTATATCACGATATTAGTTGCCATCTCCTTGGGGAAGTATTACGAGGGTAGACAAATTTCTCGCTTGGGAAATATGGATTATTTTGTTTTATCTTTTCTTTTTCTTTTTTTTTTTCAAGATACGCAGCATGACGAGAAAAGAAAGAAGAAAAAAAAAGAACAAAAAAAAAAAAGAAAAAAAAAAGAAAGAAACGTGATCGAACCCCTGCGACATTTTCTTTTTTTTTTTCTTCTTCTTTTTTTTTCTTTTATCTCCCCTCCTCCTGTCTTTCTGCATTCTTTCTTCCCTGCAATTTTTTCTCTCCCTCTTTTATCCCTCTCCCGTTGCAATTTTGACAGAACCATGCGTATAAGTCGCGTTCATGATCGATTCCACGAAGATTTACGTTCGAGTTTGTCGCGTTTCGAATACGTTATTGCCGATCGACCGAAGAATATTTTCCACGAAAGTATTTCGCGTCGTTCTTCTTCGAAAAAGGGACTCGAAAAATTTATTGCGCACCGGCAATAAAGATGCCTTTCCGTTCTGACACCAGCCCCTTTCCCTCCCTCTCTCCCTTCTCCTCTCTTGTCCCCTCTTGCTCCCTTGTGAATCATGTTACCGAAATCCTAGTCGGGGCTGCTTTATCGCCCTTTACGTATAGTTGTAGTTTCTTTTTCTCTTTGCTTTGATTTTCTTTTCCTTTCTTTTCGTTTTTCTTTTTCGTTTTACTTTTTTCTTTCTTGTTCTGTTTCTTCCTTTCCACCCCCTTCGACGATCGTTTCGATAAACTCCGCTTTACGATTTCTACGAATTTACCGAATACTATAACTTGCGCGCCCTTGGTTGTTATTACTTGTCGACCAAAGTTTCTTATTTTTTTTTTACTCTTTCTTTTTTCTATTGTTTTTGTTTTTGTTTCTTTTCTTGTCCTTCTTTTCGTTTTACACGAAACAATATTTTCTTTTTCTTTTCTTTTTTTTTTTTTTGCTCGCCGTACATATTAAATAAGTACATAAATGTTCGGCGAATTTTTTCCTGGGTGGTATCATCGATGATAAAGCTCGTAGAAACGTACACTGTTACGGCGATGCAAGAAGAATTAGCCTATTGACTCGCTGTCAAATCGCACTTTCAACTCAGGATATTCACCTCGTGGAGCCATCGTTCTATATAAAGAGTAAGCGAAAAAGAGATAGATAGAGAGAGAGAAAGAGAGAGAGAGAGAGAAAGAGAATTCAGGGTCCGTATTATTACGTGGGAGTGCATTTGCCAGATTAAAATGCTATTGGGGTGCATCGAAACGCTTGTAAATATGCGCTCGCAGATCTGTATGCGTGCGTGCGTGCGTGCGAAACGGATATCCTAGACCGACGATCGGAGAATAAAATTCGATCCATTTGGTGGGGAGCTGAACAATCCGCTGAGAAAAACAAACGTTTCGTAGTGGGCTTATTTCTCGTTGATGGCTCGTTCGAAACAGTGAAGTTAGGCGAATCGTGACTAGGTGAATAAAAGAAAGATGCTTCTAACGTTCGAACGAATAATCAGGAATGCTCGCGTAATCATCTCGAGTCGATCGAGCAACTTCCATCTTCTTTTTATCTTCCTCCTTTTTCTTCCTTTTTTTATCGGCCATTTTTTGCCTAGCTACTGCTACCACTTCTGATTTCCCGACCTTTAAATCAATGCACGCTATGCATTCAGCTAACGATCTTCTATCGGAAAAACGAACAAAAACTAGACTTTGGATTAACAATGAGTGAAGCAACTAAGCTATATTTTCAATAGAATTTTTCTTTTTTTTATACATATCTTATATATAAATATGTATATAAATATATTTATATATAGATAGAAAGCAGTTAGATACGAAAGTAATTATGTGGAATTTAAATTTATATATATATATATATATATATATATATATATATATATATAAATTTATATATATATATATATATAAATGCGCATACACATACATGTGCACGTAATTACGTATCGCTAAGTAACTTTAAGTGTTCTCGAAAATGTTCGATAATCGACGTGACGTTGATTATATGCATACAAGGAAAGAGGAAACGTTAGTGAATTCACACAGGGTGAATACGAAAATGGCTGTCTACTTTCCATATTTATAGGATGGGTGAGGGTGGGGACTGGATGAGCGCCCCACACATTGGCGTAGATACCCCTCGTAGTAGGACCTCTTTAGAGACAGTCTACCCCTCAACGACACAAGGGTCTCCAACCCTCCGACAAACCGAATCCTCCTTCTCTCTTCCTCCCTCACCTTCTCTTCCTCCTCTTCCTGTTCCTACTCCTACTTGCTCTTTGCTACGAAGCACTGAAGCTTCGACCAAGCCGTATAACGCAAACAGTATTATCGTAGACGGTTCGTCGGATTATCGCGACCGTTCGTAATTCGATTCGTCGAAGGAAATTAATGCCCTCTATGTCTCTTCCTGTGTCTACGTATTTCATCTTAAATTTATCTATTAGTTATATCTTCCGTTCTCTCTTTATCGATACAGAGAAAAAAAAGGAAAGAAAAAAGTAGAAAGAGAGAGAGAGAGAGAGAGAGAAAGAAAAAAGAAACGAAGTCGTCCATACGTCGACAAGATTTTTAATTAAATCTGCGAAACTCGATACCGGCGGCACTTCATTCTAGATTGCTAAAGCAATGATCGACGATCCAATAACGATACTCGAAAGCATGATAACAGATACCGTCGCGTTTGACCGCGAAACTAGTTCGATACGCGTAGCTTTTGTGAAAGTCGAGAGATTTCCGAACGTGAAATAATAAGAAGAAAACAAGGTAGAAAGAACGGAAGAACGATATACGAAAGACAGAGAAAGAGAGAGGAGAGAGGAAGATCGAGAGAATTGGGGAAGAGAGGAATCTCGAGTCGCGAGGGGCCAACTGCAGGATGGTAAAAGCGCGAAGGCATTATCGAAGTTCGTTGGAGGAGTTTCCTCTTAACGAGGCGTTCCTCCCACTCGCGTAATTAAATTCCATCCCTCTGGCAGGCATCGAGTGTGCAAGCAAGCAAGCAAACAACCAAGCAACCAACCAAGTCAGGCTCCGTGTGCCGTTCTTTCACGCGAGAAGAAGAAGAGAAAGAGAAAGAGGAAGAGGAAGAGGAAGAGGATTTTTTCAACGTCGACGTCTAACGCCATTTCTTATTCACTCAGTTTCTCTCTCTCTTTCTCTCTTTCTCTCTCTCTCTCTCACTTTTTTCTTTTTCTTTCTTTTTCTTGTCCTCTGCGAATCGACCGCATTCTTCGGTAGATATCAATATCTTTTCCGTTTGGCGGAAAAAAATGTCAGGTCAGCTCTCCGGAGAGCGAGAAGAGAAAGTGCGAAGAGAAAGAGAGGAAGGATGGAAGAAAGAAGAAGGTGATATTCTTTCGGGAGACCTCATTCTCATCTTTCCCTTTCTTTTCCTCGCGTGAAAACGTTTTACTCAGCTACTATTCACCTGCTCTGGTATATTCCATTTGATATCAAGCCACGATTTTCCAAAGCCGATGAAAACTCTCGAACCCCGAGGATATATTGTATGCGTTACTCTTTCTCTCTCTCTCTCTCTCTCTTTTCTATTTCTGGTGCAGGTGTGCGCAAAGAGAAAAGGATGATGCGAGAAGAGAGAAAGAGAGAAAGAAGAAGAACACAGAGGAGACAACGTGTATCGCCATGGGGTTGGCACCAGGCATTGATTAATGGACTTCTTGCTGAAGTACGCGAGCGCGTTTCGAAGCTAGTGAAAAAAATTGCTCAACTGCAGTCGAGAGGACAGGGGCGCATATACAACGAGAACGACAATGACAACGACGACTACGACTACGACTACGACTACGACGACGACGACGACGACGACGACGACGACGACGACGACGACGACGACGACGACGACGACGACGACGACGACGACGACGACGACGACGACGACGACGACGACGACGACGACGACGACGACGACGACGACGACGACGACGACGACGACGACGACGACGACGAGAACGCTAGCTAGGACAAAAGCATGCTCGATTAATCGGAGTCGTTCCACGCGCCTCCGTGATCGTTCGGTCCATTGTTGTTGTTTAATCGCGAGCGAAGAGTAACGTTGGCGGTTGATTAAGAACTCGTTGAATCGATACTGACGCTCGTTTATCACGAGATCGTATGCTCTACCTACCTACCTACCTACCTACCTACCTACCTACCTACCTACCTACGTATCTATCTATGTATCTACCTATCCACCTGCCTATCCTCGTCATTTTTGTTCTTATCCGTTTTGTTTTTTATCATGTACGAGTTTGGGATGCCACTCGCGAATTTTTCTTTACGGATTTATTAATCCCCGTAATTGAGTTCGTTTATCAATAAACCAGGGGAAACTTATTCGATAAAATTAATAATGTGTATTGTAACGTGTTCTTCTTTTTCTTTTTTGCTTTTTCGTTTTATTTTATTTTATTTTATTTTTTTTTTTCGAGTAAATAATTTTGCACAACCACAAGCAGGTAATCGTGTTTGATATCACTTTGTATTTTATAGATAACTAAGAGCACTTCTCTCTCTCTCTCTTTTTTTTTGTCTCTTTATCTCCGATGAACCAATACTACATTCTTTTATATACGCAAGCATCGGCTTGTTGTTGATTATTTTCAAAATAGAATTAACGATGAACGTACAACGTATGCGACCACAGAACATGCCTTTTATATCGTACGATAAACGAATCGTCAAAATGAAACGAGTTCGTTTTTACGACGAGTATTTCCCGCTTTTTACTTCTTTCGTTGCATCAATAGCGATATATCGATTTGCGTTTTGCTTCTCCACGAAAGGATCAACTTGAGGGTAAATACAATCACGTTTTCAATGTTCTCGGAGATAATAATAAACCGTATGCACTTTCTCTCTCTCTCTCTCTCTCTCTCTCTCTCTCTCTCTTTATCTATCTATCTATCTGTCTCTATATCTATCTCTCGTACAAGCACACACGCGGATCATCGTCGATACAGTCGAAGTTCCGTAACTAAAATATAAATATGCCGAGTCGAGTGCACGTTAATGTCGGATCCATATAAACGAGGAAATATTACCTATCCACCACCTACTCGTTAAAAATATTTTCAGATGTGACGATCGTACATATCGAGTCCTCTAAAATATCGATTATATATCGGAGTATTTCCCTTATAGAATAGAATCAAAATCTCTACGTACCCCCTCTGGCAAATAATAATATTAACGTCCATTAACTTCGCTATCACTGCCGCAAATTGAAGTTGATAATTAACGACGGAGTGAGTCGCATCTAGCTATGTATTACGAGTTTCATTATGGAACTAATTAACGTAAACTAGGGCCGAGTCGTGCATATTTAATAGCAAAACTTTACAGGGCAAAATGTATAACGCATAACGCATTCTTCGCCGTTAAACTTTCCGCAGAGAGGAGCCTTTAATTTAATTAACTGGTAAACCCGTTCAACAAACGACTTTCCGTGAAAATAATTTACGTTTTAGAAGCGGACGCGCCTATTTTCTCCAAGATCAATCGTGTATTCCAAGAATTTTATGTGCTCGTAAGTGAGTAAGTACCTATATCATTCATGGATACCTTGCTATTCGATTGTTACAGGATCACGGATCGAAGAAGCTCGGATCGATAGGTGGACGTCGTGATATCGTGATATCGAGCCGATCGACGTTCTCTCGAATGGGCTAAGAGCCGAAAATCGTTACTCCCTGGAAACGCCGAGGCTCTACATCGCCCCTAATTGACAGGAAGAAAGATAGAGAGAGAGAGAGAGAGAGAAAGAGAGAGTAGAAGAACGAGAGAGAGAGAAAGAGGAGAAGAAGAACCGACAAGCTGGAAACTCAAGCGTAGAGTCAAGAAATACGGAAGAGGATAGAGAAGGAAGAAGAGTAAGAAGAAAAGGAAGAAGAGAAGAGAACGAGGAGATATCTGGAGCGGCGTTTGAAATTTACGAGTGACTCGGTGCTCTTGCAAGTGTAATAGTATCTACGAACGAGAGAGATAGAGAGACGAAAGAAAGCAAGAGAGAGAGAGAGAGAGAGAGAGAGAACGAGAAGCACATGGCATAACAAATGGTCGCCCGTAAAACCGGCTCGCGACTGTGAAACGACACCGGAAGTAGCCAGCCAAGAAATACACGAGATACCTAGAGCGATTCGTACGATACTTTCGTATCCTCTCGATAGTTTGGTGACTTCTTCAAAAGTAAAACTCAATATTTAAAAGAAAATTTGTTCATCAAATTTCTTATAAGAACGACGATATGATTTCCGTTTGTCGTAAGGAAATCATGAGTGGACGTACTCGTTGATACCAATAAGAAAAGATTTTTTAATCGTTCGCGGATTTGCGATAATTTCTGTCGAATTTTCTCTCTCTTTTTTTTTCTTTTTATTTATTTATTTTTTTTTTGGAAAACGACATGAAGACCATCGGAATGGATAATCGTAGGTGAGCAAAAGTCGGAAAGAAATATTATAGAGAAAGGAAGAACAAAACAGGAGGAGGAGGAGGAAGAGGAGGAGGAAGAGGAAGAGAGGAAGAAGAAGAAGAAGAAGAAGAAGAAAAAGAGGAAGAAAAAAAGAGGAGGAGGAGGAGAAGAAGGAGGGAGAATCATCATCGGGTCCAACAGAGCCAGATGGGTTAAAGGCGAAGCGCAATGGAAGGCGCGATTCCGTGCCGGTGGATGCAAAAGGGCGCTGTTCGCGTTGCAACCGCTGCCCTTTCGGAAGCGCAACAAGTGACAACGCCGTGTTACTACTACTGCTGCTGCTGCTGCTATTACTGTTACTCCTCCTCGCTCAACAGACGTCATCGGCTTTATCCAGCAAGGAGTCGAGAGGATTCGATCCCGTCGACTTGAACAAAGAGAAAGATAGGAATATAGAAAGATAGAAAGATAGAGAGAGAGAGAGAGAGAGAGAGAGAGAGAGAGAGAGACAGACGGGTCAAGAATCGTTGGCAAGCTCCGTTAACAGCGGACCTACTGGGATGAACTTCTTACGAGCTATCCAAAGAAGATTATTTCCTTCTTCGTCCTCCTCATCCTCATCCTGCTCTTTCACGCAGAAATAGGAACGGCCGAGTGTCCATGGCGACTTTGTCCTAAGAGACTCGATGAAACTACGTCGGGGAGAGAGACGATTGCCGAGAATCTTAGAGGATTCTTGGTCCGGAATCCCTTGGACTGTGCCTTGAATCTTTCTTACGGTAGACGACAGCTTCTCGTCTGATCTCTCAACGAGGTTCACGAGAAGTAAAAGAAAGAAAGACAGAGAGAAGGAGAGAAAAAGGAAGGGAAGAAGAAGAAATAAAGGAGAAAGAAGAAGAAGGAAAAGGAGGATCGGCAGGATTTTTTTCTCTTGTATCTTTTTCACCTTCTTTTTTTTACCCACTTTGTCGTCCGCTTTCTCCTCGTCGTCGTCGTGTCTCCTATAGTGATTTCGTTTTTCGTCGTCGTCGTCGTCGTCGTCGTCGTCGTCGTCGTCGTCGTCGTCGTCGTCGTCGTCGTCGTCATCGTCGTCGTGGTGGACGATGGTGATGAAAATCTCCGCTGTCGAAGCTGGCGTCGCTCTGTTGGGCGCCGTCGGTTCACGTTGCGTCGTAAAGCAGGCGACGGTGAAGCGATGCGTCGCGGCGCTCCTTCTCGTCTCCATCGCGAGCATCTTTTATTACACGCACTACGTCATCAGCAGTCCTCTCTCCAGGTGAGTTATCTTCGTTTTCTTTCTTTCTTTCTTTCTTTTTTGTTCTTTTTTCTTCGTTTTTCTTTGTATTTTTATTAAAAAAAAATTTTTTTTCCCTTTGCATAACACTCCTTCCCAATCCCCTAGCCGTCCGTTTTAGTTTTATTCTAAACGTTCCGCCGCAATCGTTCTCGTTTTGTAATTGAAAAAATAAATCGGTTTGTAATCTATAAACGCATATGCGTATGTACCCTATGGGTATATTTATATCTATATCTATATCTATATCTATATTTATATTTATATGTATGTGTATATATATATATATATATATATTTATTTCAGAGCACGAAATTTTTCGATTTCCATCGAGTTTCGAACGGGAAACGCAGTACGGACAAAATCTGTAAACGTTGGCCGCGTGTATGTTTCGCTCATTTGCAAGTAAATTGCTCGTTTGCAGATTCGCGTACGAATTGTATGTATGATTTTAGCATCGCCCGGTGGTCGGTCTTTCGAAAGACCATAGTATGGAATACTCCGAAACTAGTATACAACTGAACGAACGCTCTGCCGAGATTTTGATTAAAATTACGCGACTATACGAAATCGAATTGAATTCGAACAGACCGTACTATGTATAGATGCCCGACGAGAAAAATTGCTATGGACGACCAGTGACGATTCTCTCGATTAACAACGAACATTTCGAAAAATAATGAAAAAACGATCGACCGTATCGCTCTCCCTTCCTCCCACTCTATATTTTAATCGAATTTAATCTTTTTCTAAGCGTCGTTCGTTCAATTGTAATGCTTACGCGCTTACTTGCAATTAAGAAATTTCAAAGAGAGAGAACTTGAGAGTTTGGTTGAGCTCGTTCAAGTCGTTCGCGTTGATTCGTCGATTTTGCTTGATGGTTTTTAATTGCCACGTGTCCAAAGGGGAGGAGAACAGGGGAGGGAGAAAAAGAGGGAAAAAACAGATTAATTACGTGTAAACTCGAGTTGGCCGCTTTCCCTTTGACCGTTGACCAGAGTTCGCCGCAGCAAACTCGCAAAGTCTTGGGTCCGTTGTTCGTTGCGTCCGACGTTATTTCCAGTGAGGGAATCGGATGGGTTCGCCAATGGTGAATGTCCAACCACCGTAGCGTCTCGCATAAAGTCCCGTAAACTTCGTTCAACTTCGTACACGAGTTCGTAAGCGAAGGCACAGCAATTAAACGTTTTCTCCGCGTTCGCGTCTCCCTTTCGTCTCCTTCTATCTTTTTCTGTCCGTTTTCTTTTTCCTTTTTCTTTCTCTTTCTCTTTCTCCTCGTCTCAATGACGTGTGGCTCCCTTTCAACGTCGAGTGACCCTAGCAGCGGTCAACCGCCTCTTTCTTTTGCGGCCTTCTCCGCTCGGAACCGTGTTTTTATACGGATGAAAAGAGGACGCTCGCGTCTCTCGTGTAATACACGTCGACGCCCATGGAAAAACGCTTCGTCGCCTCTATATTAAAACGATGAGAAAGAGAAAAAGAAAGGAGGAGAAAGAAAGGGATAGATAGAGAGAATAAGAAAAAGTATAGGTATGGATAAAGTGATTTTATCGGGAACAACAAGAAACTAAATAAAGTTACTTCGATACGAGTATGTAGATATGTATAGTGAAAGGGATAAACATAGAGAAAGAGAGATAGTGAGAGAGAGAGAGAGAGAGAGAGAGAGAGAAAGAGAAGCTAGATAGATAGATAGATAGATAGATAGATAGATAGATAGATAGAGATAAGACCGAGAAATACTGACTGACGTTGTTCGAGAAAATTAATCGATAATATTCTCCCATATCATTTCCATATCTTTGAAACATCAGAATATCTTTTGGCCTGAAACCGTTATATGATATATATATATATATATATATATATATATATATATATATATATATATATAGTAGGTTTGAGAGCACAAAGTCGTGGCTTGATGATTTCCTCTCAGTGAAATCCAGTAGAAACGACGTTACTTCCCCGTTAATATAAACGCAAGCAGAATTCGAGGATATCTCTGAAAGCCGAAACTACGAACTGGCGAACTAAACGCGAGGACGAGTAGTTTGTGGACTCGGCAAATTGGTGGGTGCCTTCGACCGAGCCGACGACCCAATTTAAATCAGGATATACGCACGTACTACACCCTCGTCTGGCACCCACACACGTCATATATTTCCGTAATGTAACCGGTCTAATCCCAATTTTCCTCGATCTCTACGACGACTCTGGGGCTTCGTCCTAATAGTCGTCCGCGGCAGAGACACGAATGAGAGAAATTGAGAGAGAAAGAGAAAGAGAGAGAAAGGGGGTTGGGGAGAGCCGAAGGGGTAGTCTTCTCTCCACAGTTAATTAGAGGAGTCGAATGACCCAGAGAGTCACGCCGGTATTCATCTTGACTCGATATGAACGCGGAGTCTGCCTTATGCAAGATAATCAGATGTTTGAATAGATATGATGTTGTCTATCTCTATGTCTATGTCTGTCTATCTCTCTCTCTCTCTCTCTCTCTCTCTCTCTCTTTCTTTCTCTTTCTTCACATTTATTTTTAACTAAAATATTTCCACCCGAATGAAATAATTTATCTCGAACAATTCTATAACGATTTCTTCTTGTTCATTAAATTTAATCAGATCTCAACGAGAAACTATTAATGAATTTAATTAGAAGAGCATCGATCCTTCTTTATTCCAGCCGAAAAGCTTCACTCGAGCGAATAGTTCTCTCGAATTCTCGTCCGACTATAAACTCGGACTTCCAACAGTTGGATTTAGATCGGGATCGAAAGTTTCGTCTTGTACGGATTGGTGGTCAGCCTTTCCAAGTGTTTAGACGTTAAGATCCTAGTGATTTATGCGAGTCAAACAGAAATTGATTTTGAACGAGCGGATGTAGGAAATAATCTTTGGTTACGTTTACGTTTCCATTTCAGAATGTTTTTCTTGTAACGAGATGTATTATTCGTCGACGATTCACCGAATAATAAATGTTTTAATGTTTTAATGTGGTATCTGAAAACTTTTAACGTTCTATCTTTTTTTTTTATGTATATATATATAAAAATAAATAGAAATTTATATTTCGATGTTTTAATCCGTATCGTCTATAATTCTGTTCGCTAAAGCGGGTCGCGAACGATCTCGTTTCGATAAATATCTTCGCTCTTTAAAGCGGAGGCATCATCTCACCGTAAATCGATGTTCTACCGATACAAGAGTAAATCAATCTTGAGGGATAATCTATGATCACGTGGATATTCTCTAAGCAATTCCAACTCCGGAATAATCCGTCGTCAATCACGAAACCTAATATCCCAACATAGACATTGACATACAATTTCGCATCCACGTTGGCAATCTCCTAACCAACCATGTGCCTCAAGCTAGATCGTTCTAGCTTTACCTTAACATCTGCGAAACTGAATCGACTGGACTCGGTGAATCAACATTAACGATACACAAGTCTTCCAGTCTGTATAAATCTTTACCGTAAACTAAATGACCAACGAAAATTTATCAACATTACGAATTCGAGAGATTCGCCGTTCTCTAAGAGAATCTCTGCTCTTCGAATCTCGTATACGAATCGAGTCGTTTTATTTCTTGTATTGACGTACTTCATTTGCTAGTATCTTTTTCAAGTTTTGAACGAGGAAAGAATTGTTTAAAAAAAAAAAGATAGAAAGAAAATTAGATAGATTTCATTTCGTTTCGTTTCATTTTATTTCATTTCATTTCATTTCATTTCATTTCATTTCATTTTTCTCGCCGACTAAAATATATCCAACATATGGACGGCACGATCGAATTTCGTTCTCCTTGAGACTCGTTGGGTATATCGCATTCGCATACGGTCGACGTATTCGAGAATGTTCGCGTACTCCAACAAGTTGATTCGGAGGCGTTAGAGCGAACATATTTTTCTCCCGCATCGAAGTCGAATCACGCGCGTAACCGTAATACTTACCGTCTTGCCTTCTTGCAAGAAGCAGTCGCGGTTTGACCTAGTTGGTATCGCGAGACTAAACGACGAAGAAGTATTATATTATTTCGCAATGAAAATATATTACTTTACCGTATAAATGTTATTACCGTCGGTTTATCGCCACGACGAATTGTTACGCGCATTTCTTAACCGAGCAAATCTTTTTTTTCTTCTTTCAATCTAAAAATATATGTATATAATATGAGATGATTAAAATTGATAACGAAGTCGATAACGTTCACAAATAATATAATACTTCGATGAAATAAATATAATAAAATACTCGAATGAAATAATCAACAATATTTCATAGAATACTATATTTTATCATTATTACTATTATTATTATTATTATTATTATTATTATTATTATTATTATTATTATTATTATTATTATTATTATTATAAAACTATAACAGGTGAAAGATCAAATATGATCGATCGAGCGTGTTTTCCATTGAATATCCGAAATCAAAGTGCGATCGACGTGCATCAAAAAAAAAAAAAAAAGAAAAGAAAAGAAAAGAAAAATAAATATGATACACGAAATAAAAGATTCAGACTGTTCAGAACGGAACCACAATCGCGTTTATGTCTTGAGGGGTGACTCTCGCGAACGTGCCCTGTACCAAGTTATTCGAAAGAGATAGAGATAGAGATACTGACTGTGTGGGTGGATTGAAAGAGAGAGATAGATAGACAGAGACAGAGAAACAGAGAGATGGAGACAGAGATAGATAGATAGATAGAGAGAGAGAAAGACAGTACTACTCAGAGCATTCCCTGTCGTGGGACACGAAATGCGGCCGGATGTTTGTCGCACGCCCAATCAGCGTCAATTCAAGCATCTACTCTCGACCAAGCCTTACGACAACGGCGGCGGCGCCTAACCTCGTCTCTACGAACGCATCCTGTCCTTTCTTACCAGTTCGACTTTTCCAACGTCTTTCGAAACGTCTCTTTCACGCCATTTTCCTTTCTTTTTTCTCCTTTTTTTTCTTCAACGTCTACCCCGTCGTTTTCGTTACGTACCCGGCTTGCCGGTATGTTTGCTCGTTCACGGTAAAGAACGGTTATTGGTGTTGAGCTAGAAAAAGGATATTTCGAAGAGAGGGAGAGAGAGAGAGAGAGAGTAAAAGGTTAGACGGAGACCAACGATCCAAATTAGTTTCGCGTCAAGGAGGACGAAAGAGAGAGAGAGAGAGAGAGAGAGAGAGAGAGAGAGAGAGAAAGATTTTCCCCATGAAAGTTCTACGCTTGTTTTCTTTATACAAAGAAAGACTTTCTCTGTTAACTCCTTGTAAGTTTATCTTTACATAGAACCCGAACGCGTGTTTCTGATGTACCGTGTAATATTTTATTTCTTTTTTACTTTTTTTTTTTTATTTATTTTTCTTTTTTTTCTTCTTGATTGTTTTCTTTTCTCTCTCTCTCTCTCTCTCTCTTTCTCCGGACAAATTAAAGTAATTCGAATAGTAGTGGTTTAGAAGAGAAATGAATGAGTATGTACTAATGGATAATTTTCAAAGACCGAAATCCGTATGTTGTGTTCGTTAGAACGCGAAGATCAGAAGTTAAGTATGACGAGTATCGTATCGTATAATTCGATGTAGCATTCGCCCTCCGGTAGAATTTCCATTCTTATTCAGATTCTCTCTTGGGAACTACTTGGCACGAAGTGCAACGTGTCAAGATGATAAGGCAGACAGCGTGCCGAAACTTAGTTCTCCTCATTTGCAAATTTCGTGTTCAAAGGTAATCCACGATTCGAGTACTTCCCGCTTCGTTTCTCAGTATCGCGTATATTACGCGCTCGTACATATACACACACACACATTTATATGTATAAATAAACATATAAATATATAAATAAATATATATATATATATATATATATATATATATACCTATTGTTGTTGAAATCGTCGATTCTTTGGAAATTTGTAATAGCAATAAATGTTTCGTACGATTCGTTGATAATTATCGTAAAACCGTGAAACGCGATTAGAGCTTGTATTATACGTTGTTTTCTCATTTTCATTCTGATAAACGTCGAACATAGGAAACGGTCTCGCTTTAAATTCACTGATTCGTCAATTTAAGCGTCAGATTTCTCCGGTGGTGCAAATTAAAAAGCGGGAGCCTCATAGTTTCGAATTAGTTAATTAAATTGTGGTTATTGCGGATCGTCAGCGGTGGAATGAGAGTAGGCGCACGCTTGATCCTACTACCAGCCAGACGAGAATATCAAGAATCGACTCGTCCGCGTATCCGATAGGAGTACGATGCATTATTCATCCTATCTACTGGCCGCCGGAGTTTTAATTATTTTCAACAAGCGCTTCGTCAAGGTAATATCGAGTTATGACAACTTCGAACACGGATATCTCTCTCTTTCTCTCTCTCTCTCTCTCTCTCTCTCTGTCTCTGTCTCTCTCTCTCTCTGTCTCTGTCTCTCTCTCTCTCTCTCTCTCTCTCTCTTTCTCATGCGCGCTTATCCTTTCTGACGGCTCACGGGAATTTCACAATTAAATTCTTCAAACAACGGTGCTTTAGCGAACGTAATTACGATGCATGAACAAAGAAATATTACGAGAATGGTTCGAATCGTTGAGCTTGTGGTATAGAGTAATGAAAAAAATAATGCTGTTCCTTTCTATACATATATATAGATATCATGAATATAATATGTAGATACGTATATGCATGGTATATAGCATGAGTGTGTGTGTGTTTGTGTGTATATATATATATATATATATATATATATATATATATGCATACCTACGTACGTACTACATAAGCTTATGGGAACGTGGAAACTATATAGAACGGACGGATGGACGGACGCGTCGATCGAACCAGCTTTAGTTTTACGATAATATCTTAAACCGAGTTTCCAGTTTATTTGTTACGATTCAGACGTAGGTACGGGTTTGAACGAGGCGTTTCCGATAAAACTAACGCGTCTGATAAACCGTTAATATTCAGGAATCGATTTACGTCATTACGACGTGATCGAATTTTTTTCATTGCAATGCATTTTATTCGTTTATATATTGCTTCCGAGGTCAATCTCGTCTCTCCTTCTCTTCCTCACATCCCTTGCCCCCAATTTTCACGGAAGTACGAGAGAGAAGAATTTTACGTTTTAGATATGTTTCTCGTTTCTGTCTGTCGTTTCGCTCTTACCTAGAGATGTATTAAATGCATGATAAAATAAACTCAGACTCCGTCGTCGTCCGTCGGGAAACGTTACTATCGAAAGTCGAATCTAGTCGTCGGAGCTATATCCGTTTACCTACTTCGTATACCCTTTAAATCACAGGAGATACCAGAAAAATATTTCCAACGTGTATTCAAATTTATACAGCGAGCAATATATATTGCACGCTGTAGAGAGTACGGTGTCGCCTCGCGAAAAATATCGTTTCAAGTTAAACCTGTCTCTTCTCTCTATTTCCTCCCTAGTTTTCCGATTCGCGGCTCGGGATCAAAGGTCGGTAGGTTGGTAACTCTAACCGAACTCCCGTTCCCCTACCCCCACCTTTACCCCTCGATCTCCCATCTCCCCATGGAAAATCTTTTTCACCTTTATTTCTTCCACCTGATGCAATTCAATTTCTCCCCGGACCTACGATACACGACGACGAAATAAAAGCACCGGACATAATCATTTTCTTTGATAGCGTTTCCGGACGATAACGGAACATTGAAAACGGCAACGGCCTTTCATTTTCGATCATCGATCCTTTATCCGTTCTACCTTTTACTGTCCCTCGGTTGATTGTCCTACTATCATGGAATCTCTCTTTTTCTCTATCCGACTATTTCATCTCGTCTAGTTTTTTTTCTCTCTCTCTCTCTTTACATAACTCTTCCAGTATATGATAAAATTGTATGGTGAAAAATATTGGATGCATTATTCGTCGATCTTTTTCTTTTTTCTCTCTTTTTTTTTTTCGTTTTATTTTATTCTATTTTATTTTATCTCTTTTTTTTTGTCTTTTTTCATCCGACAAAGAAAGATCTTGCGTCGGATTGTGACTTTAATTACCGTCATTTGAAAAAACGTTGTTACGTTTTTAATACTATTACCAATACTAATACTATTACAAGTTCTCGGAGGATAGAATTTTCTTATCTCTCCATTTTTGCGATCGCGTAAATCTGAGAAGATTTAAACAAAAAAAAAAAAAAAAAAGAGAGAAAGAGAGAGGAAAAAATAGGAATGACGGCGAGCTCGTAAATGAGTGTCCTCTTTATCGTGCGTGCGTATCGTTGGTGATGACGTAAAATCCACGATAAAATCCAAGATGAGTAAAGATCGATCGCAATCTCATTATAAATGCTGAACATAAGAGTTTCTGAATGCATTATCGAAATTCTTTCCTCTACTTTTCTCCCCCTTTTCCCATTCATCCTTTTGTTCCTGTCGTTATTAATAATTACCGGAGTAAGGTTTGTTCGTAATGTCAAACTACCCTCGTTTTCGTAACTTGGTAATTTAATCGACGCAGATAATAGCGCGGTGAAATTTCGATGTCGTGGCAGCTGGGGAGAACCGGAAAGGGGTATAAAATCGTTCTGAGGGTTGAACATAATGGAAACAATGAATGATCGAAAACGATTCAAGTTGATGGTCAAGGTTACGTATGAATGATACGTAACAAACGATAGAGTTGAGACGAAAGTTCATTTAACCGAATCATATTGAAGAATTGATTTCGATGTTATTGTGTCGTCTCAAGTAGATCGTGGTTAACTTCTGTTTCTTTTCTTTTTCTTTTTTTTTTTTTTTGATTTTCTTTTTTCTTTTTTTTCTTCATTTTAATCGATCTCGCGTCGACACGTTATCGAAAGCGCTTAGAAAAGTTTGGCGAATTCTCTCGTAACTTCTTGCGGTTTTTTACCCCATCGAAGAATGGTTAATTAACGAAAAGTTTCGGAACGTCGCGACGCTTTTTTATATGACACTTTCGTACGTTTTCTTTCTTTCTTTCTTTCTTTCTTTTTTTCTCTTCTTCTTCTTTTTCTGTTTCTTTTCTTTTCTTTTCTTTTTCTCTGTGCCTTCAAAGCGTTTAATTACTAGTAAGCGAAGATTAAAGATCGTATTGAGTATCGCTTTTGCATTCATAGAATAGATTTTCCTTCGAGTTTATTACGATAACAGTCCAATCGGAAAATCAAAAATTAACATTACCCTTTAATAGCATTGAAATTATTGAATTAATCGCAGCCTGTATAATAAAGCAAATAAATATTTAAGCACGATGAGAAGTGAAACGTGCGTACGAATAAACGTATTTACTCGTGGTATATTTACATTAACGAAACGGAGATTCGTTTGGACGGAACAAAATGAAGAAAAAAAATAAAAGGAAAAACATAAAAACGAAAAACACAAAAAAAAAGAAAACAAAAAAAAAAGAAAACAAAAAAAAGAAAGAAAAAAGAAAATGTTTACCTTCGAACACGTATCGGTTCCATCGATACTAATTCGACTGCATTGCCTGAGGTGAATCCACAAAATATACGTAGCATCTATGTTTAAGTATTCCGATAGAAATAGGTTCGAAATATGATAATTTTATTCGAACGAATCTCGATAACGAAATATTAATCTCGTTATGGAGAATGATGAATGATTTCGGATCATTCTACATACACACACACACACACATATATTCGTTTACATTATACTCATTTACCCATTTAAATTTATAATATAATATATAAATTATTTTCAACCGGATTACCAAAGTTTCACGTCATTCACTTTTGAATTCAATGAAATTTTATTGATTTACCTTTGTGTATTTTCGGCCGAGTCGAATTTCTACGAATAAAATTATTATTACAAATGCGTGTCGAAGAAATTCGAGTTAAAATCATATGCTGGCTTGATGTTAGAAGATATTAACCTATCGACTTGCAGGAACTCAAATTGATATCGTATACAGAGTGTAATGCGTGGTATACAAGAGGAATCGTCGAACAATGCGACGTTACGCACACAGCCGGCGCCATTAACGTCGTGTCCTGCCGTGCCCGCTTTGGATATCTCTGCGTGAGAAGCAACCCTAATTCCGTCGATTCTGAGAGAGGGTGGCGGTGGTAGTGGCCGTCGGTTCGCCGATGCCAGCCGACGATGTTAACTCGTAACTCTCATCGATTGCGGTGTAAATATACCGGGTGTCGTGGCACGCGTACCAGGGTCGTCTAGCTAGTAGCAAGGGGTGGTGGTGGCCATGTATACGAGCGTGTGCAGGATTTCCGTTACGGTAGACGTACCACGTGCCGTTGTAACACGAATCGTCGCGAAGAAAATGATCCAACCCTCCTCATTTCCACCCTATCCCCCTCCCCCCTCCCCCCACGTACTTACCCTTCGTCGTTTGAACCGAGGATGGAACTTCCTATTTGGAACGGGGTTGCATGCAATTTCGTAACAAGGGTTTAACGATTTGTATTCTTCGTAGAAATATAATTATAGATACAATAATTATTATTCCTTTGGTAGGTTGAATTCCTGTTTTTGACTTAGTAAATATATGTATATGTGTGTGTGTGTGTGTGTGGTGGTAAAAAAAGAGATCCGATATTTTAATGATTTGTATAATACTATTTATAGAGATTACTAAAAAATGTTCAATCAACATGGCTTCTAAAATCAAACAATTTACGATATCGAATCTTTATAAATAACAAAAGTTAATTTACGTCGATAGGATTGATTCTAGGATCGGTATTAATCAGACATTTTTCAATCGTCTCGATGAGTATCATAAAAGCTTTTAAAATCTCGTACCATTTTACTTTTCTGTTTTTTTTTTTATTGTTGATCGCTACCAATCCGTATATATAAAATGGAGTGACTAGAACCAATTTATAAGGAGAATCATTAGGTATACGTGGTATTATATCGAGTATCGTTTTGTTTTCAAGTGAATTGTGTTTCGCGATAGTATTAATTCTAGTCAATAGAACGAATTACCCTCCTCCATTAACAAGAGTCCCGAATGGCATCGTTAGAAAACGCACCTTCCATTGTTGCATATCTTACTGTGTAACTTACTCTCCCGTATCCGTACAATCCGTTCGACGACCATAACGAAAACGAACTCCGCGACAAGATAAACACGTCGTGGTGATGTTGATCGAAGTTTCAAACGCGCATGGGTGGGTGGTTGGGTGCTCGACCCTGTTGGCTCCGGCTGTTTGGCTTTAGAATTTCACACTTAAGTTCGCGGGCCTTAAAGCCGGCGTTAACCGCGCTTAGAATCCCCTAGTATACCTATATATAGATACGTCTAAGTAGTTCGTTCGTCTTATATCTTCCTTGTGAACGCCTACACTTTTGTACAAGACGGAGTAAGATATACGTCTTTCAGGATCGTCGGTTTACCTCGGACCTCTTAACTCATTCGATTAGACTCACTGAGCTTGACGGATTTGTTCCTACGGATTTTGGCCTGACTCAAAGGTAATAGGAAATATTTCATAGATAGAATTGATTCTTCGTCATTTTTCTCAAAGATCGTAAGAGAATTATCACGTACGTTTTTATCACGTACGATCGTTACGAGTTAAGTAATTCGAGTAATTCGTTGAAAGGAATGAAGGGGGAGGATTATACGAGGTATGATATAAATTTTTAATTATACAAATTTCTTCGTACGATTGAATATTTGTCGATAAATTTCAAATTAAATAAATTTATAAATTTCATATTGCGCGCGCGCGCGCGCGCGTGTGTGTGTGTGTGTGTGTGTGTAAAGATTAAATAAAATTAAAATAAATATTCAAATACATTTCAAAATACAGATAAATTTCAAATTATATAAATTCTTATTCGCAATGGAATATTTTCCGATAAATTTTGATGACGAAACAACGGGATAAGGTAAAAGATAATGAATGCTAAGTAGATAATTGGGATTATTAGATGATATACGTGTTGATTTCAATTTGTTGACTCGATACTAAGTTCCTTTAAGCTCGCAATTAGATAATGTATCGTACGACGCATATATGTTCCTCGCAGTATACATACATACATACATACATACATATATATATATATATACATACATATATATATATATCTGCTTTACTTACTCGGTCTAAGGGTTGGACAGGCTTTGCTTTTGGACTAGGATAAATTAGCCGGTGAGACTGGACAGGTTTGCTAGAGATGAGGACGTTGCCGTCTCCTATTCGAGATGATAGAAGCAAATGGGAAGTTCCCCATTCCTTCTCTCTATGATATATCGCACGATTAGAAATTGCTTGCACTCAGGTGCACGCATTCGTGACTCCTTCCAACTCGTGATTTCTAATTCTATAGAAAATGACCAATACAAAATTCCTATTCGTTCGTTATTATCGTTCGTCTTCGTTTTCGTTTTCGTTATATCCTTTTCAAACTTATTTTCCAAACAAACAGGATTTCAAACACTTTATGAAAGAAGATTACGGATAGCCGCGTTAAAAAATATCCCGCTAAGGGGATAACGTGGCCGGCTCGACATAGAATTAAATCGTCAGCTAACAGCCATTAACTATGAAGATAGAATTTTAATGAGACTTCCATCCTCGATACCTCTTTAACGTCGGCGCGAGGGCGCGAGAGCGCGCGGGCGCGCATAACGATGTATACAAAACGTATTAAAGTCAGTCTCGCACTTTACTCTTGGAGCGTTCTTAACGCTCGAACAGCGAGCGTTTTTATTAAATTCACAGGGGAAAGAGGGAATCACTAAGCGGGTTTAACCGAGGAGAGAGTTCATTTTTCTATCGTTTACCACGGCCCGACCAAACGGCCGCGATTCCATTTATGGGAAACTTTTACGTCGCGGAATTATGCAGAGCAGTTTATAATACGTTTACGTTATATAAGCTAATCTTGTAAAGAGTTACTTCTTCTCTTTCCTTTTATTAAACGAAGAGAGAAGAAATGAGAAATTGAAATAGAGGAGAGAGACTGAGAGAGAGAGAAAAGGATCGGAGAAAGATTTTACAAGTCCATTCTATGAGAGTCGTCGTTGGCGATCTTCCCATAGGACGACGATGTGTTATCCAGAGAAGGGAGAAGGGAAGGAAGAAGCGAAAAAAAATAGCGAAGAAGTTATATCGTTGAAAGGGCGTGGCGTGGTTTCGAATTAACTGGCACTCAACGACGCCCCGTATCTTTCACGAGCGTTAGCTATTATTCACAATATATCTGCGCGACAGGAGACCGTACGTCGTAAAGTTTTGCGCAGGATCGCGACACGTTTATATCGCCGGTTAAAACACCCACAACGTTCTACGATATCACGGACGTTTCTCTTCTGACATCGCTGAAGTATTATACGATGCGGTATTTCTTTTTCTTCTCTTTTTTTTTTTCCTTCTTTTTTTCCTTTTTTTTCTCCCTCTTTCTCTTCTCCTTTTTTATTTTATTCTACTTTATTTTATTTTGTTTTATTTTATTTTTATTTTTTTTTATTTTTTCATTCCATCGAAAGATTCGAAGAATGTTCGAATCAACGTTATTTCGTTTATATTTACATATATCGGAGATCGTCGATACAAACCCTACGGCATATAAATATATATTGTAAATAAAATGGGCTAAATGAATTCAGCTTGTGAACTCCGGACGAAATCGAGAACAACAATCACGGATTAACGCGTACGTACGTATTGTAATTAAATTCCCTCGTATTAAAGAGAATTTAAATCATATCATACTGTGGATATACCAGAAACATCTATATACTGAATACAAGCATACGCACGCACTCACACATACCTATATATATATATATATATATTTCATATTTTTGCGCTAACAACGTATTATAAAAGGTAGCCCGATATTTTTCAAATCGTACGAACGTTTTTACTCGATGATTATTCGTCTAACAAAACAAAAACATTTTCAAATCTTCCATTACCTTTTGTTCGCCGATAGAATTTAAATCATCGTTGCTCTTATTACAAAACATTGCTATATCCAAATTATTATGCTATTGAAGCAACCATTACGTCATAATTAAAATATACGCTTCAATGAATCAATCTAAGGATTATGATCGCATGATCGCGCTAATCAAATGTTAAATCAAACGAAGAAGAAGAACTTCCAAAAATATTCTACCAAAGAATTTCGACTTTTCGTCGTGATATTTTTCGTTTTGTACCTTTGACATTGATGCAACAAATCGAACGACGCGATCGTATATCGGTCGTTTCATTCGACGATTCCTCTTTCTCCTCCCCCGCCCTCCTCGAAAAGCTAATCGAATCGAAGGCAATAAAACCACCCCCGCTGTGAACAAACGGCGGACAGTTTATTCGATCGAATTTACGCGGATTACGCGCTACGTTTCTTTGTTTCATTAAAATAATCAACGATTTATACGAAATTCGACGTGCCTTTCTTTGGACGATTATCGACATTTCAATTTTTAAATATAACAGGCTCGAAAATCCCAAAAAGTTAACCTTTTTTCCCTTCAAAGTTATCCCTTTTTAAAAGTGAACTTTATAGAAGAAAAAAAAAATTGAAAAGAAAAAAAGCAGGCGATACAGATAACCCGAGAACGATTTATCACGATCGTCTATTATCGAAGCAAGGAAAAAAAAAGGACGAACGTAAGTAAGTAAGTAAGTAAGTAAGTATTATTATACTTACTTACTACTTACGTACATAGAGAACGAAGGAAGTTTCCTGGACCGATCACGACTCGCCGTTTAATTGCTTCAAAGGTGTATTCTAACTTCGATTTAATTGTTCTGCCCTTAAGGGTTTAAACTGTAACAAAGTTTTCGCTCTAATGATGGCGGCGAGTGCCAACTTTATAGATATTCCGATTATAACTGGCAAAATTTGCTTGGCGACCATTCCCATCGAATTGGATACTCTCGTCGTTGTCGTATATGTGTGTGTATGTGTGTATGTAGGTTGGTGGGTGGATGGGTGGGTTTACGTGTCTCTACTGTAGAACTATAGACATATTTATACGTAGTTAAATGCGTGTTCGCGCGCGCACACACACATAGACACACAGATATACAGACAGACAGACTGGTACGCACTAGAAACGTTCCATTTAACCCGTTTGCTCTCACATATAAAATAAGTGGCGAACGCCGTAGGCACGATTAAACGTGCCACGCCTTCGAATTAATCCGACCTATGAAATAAGGATCAGTTTGCGAGTTTGTATAAAAGTAAGCTGAAAGAGAATAGACGACGAAGAAACGAAAAAAGATAAAACCGTGAAACGAAACAGAGCCCGATAACGAAGCTAAAGAGGTTGCCATTGCCCCTAGGGAATGTTTCTAAAAACGTCGATGACAGAAGATACCGTGGCTAAATCGACCCTTTTCTACGTGAACGGAATTGGAAAGAAGGCTTTCGTGACTCGATAAGGACGAAAAAAGAAAAGGAAGAAGAAAATGAAAAAAAACACGCGAACACACGTACGGACACATAGAAAGAGAGAGAAAGACAGAAATAAAAAGAGATGGAAAAAGAAAGAATGGCGTAGCTCGTCGTGAATCAGAACAAAGAATGTGGACCCAGGATATCCCGTATGAGAACGTTTTACGTCTTGGCTACGACATTTCTTCTTTATTTTTGTCAATTTAAAAAAAAAAGTATCCGAAGAGAAAGAGAGAGAGAGAGAGAGAGATTTCGTATTTGTATTTACGTGACTTAAACGCAAAACACACGGCCATATTCTTGGCCAGTAAAGGAATAGAACGAACGTTCGTAGGAAGTGGACTGTTTGTCGAATACTTATTGCACGGGCGGTTTAACGAGAAAATACGACTACCTACCTACCATTCTGAATCCCATCGACTATTATTTTCGAAAGCCATTACCGATTATGGTTACGACGATGGAAAGGTATTGTCAAAACACGGAAATGTTTCCCTTTCTCTCTCTCTCTCTCTCTCTCTCTCTCTCTCTCTCTCTCTCTCTCTCTCTCTCTCTCTCTCTCTCTCGCACATACACACACACATGTATGCGTGTACATATATATACATACATGTATACCCAAATTTTTACAAATGTTTATCTTGAATTTTCGAAAAATTCGTATGAATTTTTCGATCAACTCTCGTCGAATAAATTTGAAAATTGAACGAATTTCAAACATTGATGTAAACGTCCAATACGTTTTTAAATAAAAAGTTTAGTTTTGTTTCTTTTTTTTTCGTTTTCTCCTCTACTCTACCCTCCTCCATTTTATTTCCTCTATAAAAAAGAAATCTCATCCTATAGGGACGAGACTGACCCCTTCCGTATCATGAATTTGATAGAAATTCGTTCTTCGTAAAGTCGTCGCCCTATACCTATCCCTATCCCTATCCCTATCCCTATCCCTATCCCTATCCCCATCCCTGGCCCTATCCTTATCCTTATCCCTTTTCTGCGAGATGTTCCTCGCTTTCATCCGAACTTACGATATCGAAAGACGATATGTCCTTTCGTGATGAGGGCTCTGGGAAAAGGGATTTTGTGGGAAAGTAGAGGAAGGGAAAAGGTATAAGAAGAATCTTCTGTTTTCTCGTTTAACTCGTTTAAATTATCGAATTTTCCTTTACACGGTAATAGTAGAGAAACTTACACGTAAGGGCAAATCGACGGACGAGTAACTTCAAACGAGAATTTAACAACGCGTTGAACTACTAAAAAAAAGAGAGAGAGAGAGAGAGAGAGAGAGAGAGAGAGAGAAAGAAAAAGAAGGGTAAAAGTCTACGTTTTACGGATAACAAGAATCTAATCCCATTATCTGCGATCCCAGACACCGATAACGTTCGAGAACTTAGGATATCCAACTATCTCCTCTCTCTCTCTCTCTCTCTCTTTCTGTATCACGTAAATGGAGCGCATGGCACCCTTAAAATAAAAAAGAAGAAAAGAAAAAGAGAAAAAGAGAGATAGAGATAAAGATAGAGCAAAAGTCGAAAGGCGTTTGTAAAAAATACGCGTACCTATACATAAAAGAGATAAGAAAATCGGCTGCAAGTTTTTTTTTTTATACTTTTCCTTTTTTTTCTCTCTTTTCTGTTGACTCGAATTTTCTTTTTAAGAATGTCCCCGTGCGCGCGTGTATCTGTGTGTTACCGAAGAAGAAGTCAGATAAACTTTTTGTCGAGCCAACGACGTGGGAAGTGGGAAGTGATGAATCGAGAGAAAAGCAAAGAGTTCGCGTGGCTGTTCTTCTAACGATAAAAACGATCTTTATGCGTGTGTGGAATCGAAAGGGTGTCGAGATTGAGGGTGGGAGTAAAAGGGGAGGATGTTTGTAGCGAGTTGACTGAAACGGACATAGAACTAGTAGATATCTACGTACAAAGGGCCAAGGTTTCGAATTGTATATGGAGTTGATATATATGGTTCAAGATATAATACATATACACAAATAGAGAGCTAGTGGAAGGTCAAAAGGAAGGACGGAAGGAAGGAAGGAAGGAAGGAAGAAGGGCTGAGGGGGTAGTAGGAAGGATAGGAGATAGGAAAGAACGGAACTAACCAAAGGGATATGTTGCTACCGATGCTGACGCTGCGTTACTGCCAGTGGATCGGCAAAGAGAATCAGGGATAGAAAAGGAAACCGGTGCAGAGACAGACAGATGCTGCTTGGTAACTCGAGAGTAGAATGGAAGCCAATAATTCTTTGTACCCAAGTGGACGATTGCACCTGGATATAGACGAATATAGTCTCTCTCTCTCTCTCTCTCTTTTTCTGGATCTTCTATTTTACTCTCTTTCTTCTCTTTCTCTCTCTTTCTCGCGTATATACGCTGCCCGATCTTCATCACTCCTATGTATAAGATTTCTATCTCAGCTATATGTATGTATATATCTGTGTTGTGTATCTATCCTATGTACTTTAAGTCACGAGAATCGTCTCTACTGGTAGAAGCCATCTCCGTTATTCTCTAATTCGTGCAGGTATCTCTACGAGACGGACTCTCATAATCTCCCTTACGGGTTCGGTCGCATTCTTTTCTTTTCTTTTCTTTTCTTTTCTTTCCTCTTTCTTTTTTCTTTCATCTTTTTTTTTTCTTAACTTCTAATTCTAATAGAATTTTAATTTCCTTTTCCTTTTCTTTTATTCTCTTCTCCTTTTGTCATTATTAGAAATTCAATTATTGCCAACGCGTCAGTTTAATCTTATCCCATATCTGCATTCAAGTTGTGAAAACCTTTTTCCAAGCGTCAAATATAGAATGCCTTTCTAGCAACGATCGTATGTATAGGGTGTGATAAAGAGAAACTGCGAGGACAAAGAGAGGAAGTAGTAGTTTTGCCCTTTTTTTACACGATGACATTGCGATTATACCGTCTCTCTCTCTCTCTCTCTCTCTCTCTCTTTCTCTCTTTTTCTCTGTATTGCGATTATCCTGTCTATCTCTTTCTTCCGTTCTTTCTTTATCTCTTTTTTTCTCTCTATTTGCGATAAAGTTTCGTATGTATATATATGCATGTATGCATACGTATGCGTGTATGTATATACTGTGTGTCACGTAGAGAGAAGCCACTCGGCGGACGAGGAAAAATGTGGGTGAAGTGCGCGAAGAAGAACGCCTTTAAAACCTCCTCTATCTCCACCTCCAGCTCCACCTTCACCACCTCTCTTTTCTCTCTCTCTCTCTCTCTCTCTCTCTCTCTCTCTCTCTCTCTCTCTCTCTCTCTCTTTCTCTCTCTATGTTTCCCTTTTCTACCTGCATCGACTTCTCGTAAATGATTTCAGAAAAGGGCTTTTCGTTGATGGACCGCTTCGCGTGCTCGCTATTTTTGTAGTCTTTTGTGTCTTGGATAAAAGCATGCCATTTTCAATGGGACACTGTATCGAGCGAAATCTCTCTCTCTCTCTCTCTCTCTCTCTCTTCTCTCTCTCTCCCTCTTGAAACTTTAACTTTGAAATTGTTCTCGAATTCTCTTCGTTTCCCTTCGTAACACACAGGATTTGTTTTTTCTTTTATTTTCTTTCTTTCTTTCTTTTTTTTTAAACAAATAACATCGTTAAGCCTAAAACAAAAGTATCTACTTTACTTTGAGAATATATATACAGATACGTACGTACGTATGTATTTTGTCGTAGGTCAACGAGCTTCCCTGTTTCTTTTTTTTTTTTCCCGAAACGAAGAGAAAAATCGATGGAGATTGTAGTCGTTCTCTCTCCTTTTCTCTTTTTTTCTTTTTTTCTTCTTTTTCTCTCCCTATAATAGTCCTGTAGAAACGAAGGGCCAGCTTAATTTCTCGCACAAATTCGAGGGGCACTACACTATTCGAGCTGGCAACATACTATATATGGATCGTTCAAGTACTTATCGATGTAAACACGAACGATATCGAGGCATATCGAGAGGGCTTTTCTACCGATAAGCCGTGCCTCTTTCGCGTTTTCAAGCACGACTTTGCATTATCGACGTATCGAAGTGTCCCGCTTATCAGGTATAGTCGCTTGCTTATGGGTTACAACCGCTTGTAATTCTGACGTTGTCGTCCTCTCGTATTAACCTATATCGTGACTCCTCTGTGTCAAGGTTGAAAAATTTTCTTCCTCGTAAGAGATCTTGCTCGTTTTACTTTCTTTTCCTCTTCAAAAAAAAAAAAAGAAGAAAAAGAAGAAAGGAAAAAAAAAAGTAGAAAAAGAAGAAAGGAAAAAAAAGAAGAAAAGAAAGGAATCCTTTTGTAGTGCGCCCGATTTTTTATACTTTATCTCCGTTGAAACGAAACTATTTTAACAAAGTCGTTTTATAGGCAGATAGAGAATGGATAGGGGTAAAAAGTCGTTCGGGTCTACGTTGAATTTTCCACCGTATCGTTTTGTTACACTTTCGGATCACGATAATAGTGCCTATCGAATATCGCGGCTTTTCAGTATTATTCAAATTGGATGAATACGAAGATAAAACGATTTCGTTACGAGCTTCAAAATCTCATTTGCATCGAGCAAACGAGTCAACGAGAAAAAGAGAGAGAGGAAGAGAGAAAGAGAATAAACGCGCGTGTGTGTATATGTATGAGTGTGTGTTGTGTATGTATCTGAAAGAAAGAGAGAGAGAGAGAGAGAGAGAGAGAGAGAGAGAGAGAGAGAGAGAGAGAAAAGAAAGAAAGAGAAATAGAGGGGAACGAAAGGGATAAAGAAGAGCAAAATCCACCGATCACCGATACGGTTTTCCCTGAGATCGATAATCGGAATAATAAAGTCAAAACGTACGAACGCCGATAGCGATGTACTCCTTAATCCTTCGCTTAACGATCGGTGGACTTTTTCAGTGTACGTGATATTGTCGTAAGCTTCTTTTCCGCGACCCTGCAAGCGGATTAACGTCGAAAAGAATTACATTCGGCTGATCGTCATGAAACCTTGCAATACCTACTTTAAAGAACCCGTACTCGTTCTATCATAAACAAATGCACACATCCACTTCCTCTTTCCTTCCTTTCTCTTTTTTTCTCTTATTTCTGATTCAAAATTGATAAGATTTCTTATTTCTATGTATATACGTTCGTAGGTGTGTGTTGTATGTATCTTGTTCATGGATATATGTGTATATATATATATATAAGTACATAGGTATACATGTGTATGCAGTTGTGAAAGTTAACGTTTAATCGGTCGAACGTTAATGATAAGAGCTCATCTCTTCTAGATTACCGATACGGAATTTACATGTCTAACGGATGCGAAATATCCCCCTTAACGTTTACAAATTAACGCGTAATACTCGCGCGAATAATCACGCTAAAGCAGGCACCATATCGGTAGAGAGACGATACGAAGATCAAGGGGTAAAGCGTTACCACGGAATTTTACTATCCAAATTCGCTCAACCACTGATACGTCATTAGAGAAGCGTTTTCGGCTAATTGTCTTGACGACGTGCACTCGAATTTACGCTCTATCTATATACATATATATATATATATATATATATATATATATGTATATAAGTACGTAGATAGGTAAGGTACAGATATACATACAATCGTCATAGTCTTAGAAATAGTTAGCATTCCAACGTGACGTCTGCTTTGTTGATACCATTAATTACGTTGACTTTGATATCTCTCGCGTATGGTTATCACACGGTAATAATAATAATATAATAATAATCATAACAATAATCATAATATCATAACAATCATAATCATGATAATAATAGTAACAACAGCAATAACATTTACCTTTTCCTTCATCCATTTCTCTTAATTTCCTTTCTATCATTTCTATCTTTATACCTTAACGTCAATATGCAATTTCGAATCGTTAATATCGCCCGAGTATTTTCGTTAGCGAGAAAAATGGAAAGACTGGAGGAAGAAACAGAGAAACAGAGAGATAAATTAAAGTTATATTTTAGGAATATTTCGAAATAAATTTCGCGGAACGCTTTCGGGCCGTACACCGACCGAAATGTTCTTGCTATAACTTCCGAAAGAGCATAATGTATGCATAACTGCTTTCTGCTGCTTTACGTAATTGTACGATGAAAACTGTGTGCGTCTGTGTCTATGTGTGTCTATGTGTGTCTATGTGTGTGTGTGTGTGTGTGTGAAAAACAGAAAGAGAGAGAGAGAGAGAGAGGAGAATGGAAAAGAGAGAATGAGGGAGGTGAGATAAACGTCGTATCATTTTTACTACGAATTTATGGAAGTCCTCATTTATTTTACGTATGCCAGGGAGTAATTATGATAGCCTTAGTTCTCAGAAAATATTGCAGTTTGCTGCGGCTGCGTGCAGTCCTTACTACTAATCGCCCGTGCACGTAACGCAAGCGTTTACTTGCTAGCGCTAACGAACCGTTCGAATGGCCCGCAAGCACGTATTTTCATCTCTCTTTTAACTCTGCAGTTACTCTCTCTCTCTCTCTCTCTCTCTCTCTCTCTCTCTCTCTCTCTCTCTCTCTCTCTCTCTCTCTCTCTCTTTTCCTACTTTTCCACACGGTTTTATCCCACGCACATCGATTCTACGAGTATACATATATTTATATATGTATATGTATATGTATATATATATATGTATATATGTACGTACATATATATGTATACATGTATGTATAAACGTATGTATGTTTTAGATCGATCTATCGATAACGATAAAAGCCACTCTTTAATTAATACACCGCGCGAATTAAAAGCTATCGCGTCGTTTTAAACGTTCTACCACCAAACGAACAAAGCACCGACCTTCATTTTCTCATTAATTTTAATGCTAGATATATGTTTATCTTCGATTCGGGTTACTTAACTAACTCGATCGAATTATTCAGTCGACGAGAGTGATATCAATAATTCGAAAATAGATATTTCGCGGACGTTTATGAAGTATGCAATGTAAGAAAGTCTTTTTTCTGTCTCTTCCTCTCTCTCTCTTTTTTTTTTTTTTTTTTCGTTAGAGGACGATACTTGAGAGGTAAAAAACGATACGACGAGAAGTCGAAGAATTATTTCGAATATCTCTCGATAAACTTTGGAATATCGCGATCGATTATTCAAAGGACTTTCTTACTAAACTACGAAAGGATGGAAAACGAATGGATGAAAGGCGGTGCCAGCTAATGCGACCTAACGAAGTGAAAGCATTTCGCTGCAACGTTTATTTCGTTCAATTACATTTGGCAGCCATTCTAAAAGCCACACTGAAGGAAGAAAGAGAGAGAGAGAAAGAGAGAGAGAGAGAGAGAGAGAGAGAGAAAGAACGACATAGCTCCCTTGTTGCTTGTTTATGTTCTCACATATATCAGTCTTACGAGCACTTAAAGGAAAGAAATGGTCGCAATCTTTTGTCTCTGATTCAGTCACTTAACCCTCAGTTATATATATATATATATATATATATATATATATATATATATATATATATATTCTTAGTAGAATATCACCGTACGCGAAACAACGGTACGAGATTATTCGAGTGTATTCGTCGCGATATTTTCATCAACGACTTTTCATAGTCACTTATATTTCCGTACTTTATCAACGTGAGAAGGAATATACAGAGAACGAGATCGAAGAAGTTTTTTCTTTTAAAGAAATTTTCAAGAAAATGAAAGAAAACTAAAATAGATGGATAGATAGATACATAGACAGACAGACAGACAGACAGACAAACAGATACCTATACAGTTCGCGAAAGACGCGCAAAGACAAACTTCGATTTCCGCGTCGATTTCGTTTCAGATGGACTAAACTCGGTTGGACGTTAACAGCTTTTACGACACCTCGTAGACAAGACACGAAGACAAAAGAAAGAAAGGCCTTGAGAGAAAAGAGAGAAGCTCGAGAGAGAAAGGGGAAGGAAGAGGGGGAGGGGGGAGGGAGAAGCGAACCTAGTTGAAATAAAGGAAAGAAAAATGTAAGGAAGTTCGAAAAAGAGACGGACGGATAGGAAAGAAAGAAAAGTTAAAAAAGATAGAAAAGAGGATGCTGGAGATCGAACCTTCCACGACTTCCTGAAGAAGTAATTTCTGTCGCCTCGAAATCAGTTTCGCCGGACGTCCGTAAATTGCCGGAAGCTCGGCGCCCTCTCTGATAGCGTTCCACCTTCCTCCGACCCACCCACAGTGTAGCCCACCACTCAATCAACGAGAGCGAAAGAGGGTGGAAATTCCCGTAGAGGTGCAACGAGGACCGATTTCTCGTTTCTCTCTTTCTCTCTCTTTCTCTTTCTTTCTTTATCTCTATCTCTATCTCTATCTCTATCTCTATCTCTATTTCGCATTCTCTTTTTCTTCCTCTCTTCGTGTCTACTAGCAGCGAGTAGACAGCAGCGTATTCCCTCCATTTTCACCCACCGTTCACCCTATCTCTCTCTCTCTCTCTCTCTCTTTCTCTTTCTCTCTCTCTTCTTTTCCACCCCTCTCCTGTAACAGTTGGCAAAACGAATTTCCACCCTTCTTCCCTTTCTCTCTTCTCTTCCTCTCTTACTCTTGCTCTTCCTTTTCCTCTTCCTCTTTCTCTTTCTCTTTCACTTCCTAGGCAACGTTTTTCGTCCCTTTCCTACTCGCGATCAGGATGGAAAAACCGCCGAAGCAATTTACTGCTGCGTGCCGCTCGTTTCTCCGTTTGCTCTCTGACAAGAGACCGAGAATGCGATTCTTTGAACGAAATGCAGACGTTGCCCTCGGTGCGCGAGGAAGAGAGAGAGAGAGAGACAAGAGGAAAAAAAAGAAAAGTGAAATGAAAAACGAAAGAAACAAATATGCAAAAGGAGAAAGAAAAACACAAAAATAAAGCAAACGCGCCGATCGAGCGATGCACGGTTGTACGGAGCTACGGAATGTAGAAAATTCAACTCGATTAGTAGTGAGTAACGAGACATGAGCGATAATACTCCTTCTCACCTCGTGTGGAACGAAGTTTCTTTTTTTTCTTCTTTTTCTTTTCCTTAAGCGATATGAATCCACAGTATGAATCCTCGTTCACCAGGAAAATTATTATGAGACTCTTTTCGATGCTAGTTCTGATTTATTTAAGAAAAAAAAAATGGAAAGGAGGAGAAATAAAAAAAAAGAAGAAACAAAATAGAAAGAAGATGAAGCAGAGAAAGAAAATATCGATCGTAATCGATATCTCGTCGTTAATATCGCGTTACGTGCGCTGACCCGAAACCTTAACGCCTCTCGAAGTTTAATAAAAATGTCGATTCGCTGACCCGTCTAAATCAACGACGGAAAAACTCAGTCGGGGGATTTTCGTAGGTACGCGATCGAATCGATTCGCTTAGCGAAAAGCAAGTAATTTCATTAGCCAACCGGTTCCCCGGAAACGATGATTGGACACGGTGTCGTGCGTTCGTAAAATGTATCGAAGACCGAAATCGAAATGTATCGAAGACCGTGCGCGAGCGTACGTGCGCGACCGCATTTATTTTATCCCCACGTGGGATTCCATTATCGGAACAGAAAATCCAATTATTCGATAAAAGATCGAGTTATTCGGCGGGCACAGCTTCGCTCAGCCATTCGAATTACTCGTGAATCAAATGAGGCGGAACGCAGGCAGGTTCGATTCGACTTTATCGGCGGCCAAGAGACTAGCAAGGATCTAAAGAGTATGAAAGAAAGATAGAAAGAAAAAGAAAAAGAGAAAAAGTGAAAGAGTGGGAGTCGCTCTTTTCCTATCGATGTCCACTATCATCCTCTATCTCGCTGCGATTCGATTTCGTTCTGCTCCGAGTATATATAGTCGAATCGTTCAACGTGACATTATAAAGTCTTCTGTTCGAGATTACATCGGGCTTCGATATAACGTCATTCGATGACATCGAAAAGATTTCGCGATATAATTCGGATTAGAAAAAAATTGTGAAATTTTCTAAGTGAGAAAGAAAGAGATGAGTGTAACGTCACTATCATTTTCGTTATCCTTCACGTTGATGTAACTCTATTAGAGACACCATGTTCGTGTAAGTGCGCGCGTGTGTCTCTGCACATTGTAAACTTTATCAGGCTTCTCATTTCGATTTTCTTCTTGGTTGTGCGAACGCGTCTACCTACCTGCCTACCTACCTACCTACCTACCTACCTACCTACCTACCACCTATTCCTCTATGACACTTGTCTTTACACACGCGAGATGTAGAAAGGGGATAGAGATAAAGGGAAACGAATTGGTGCGAGAAAGAATAGAGAATAGGGTAAAAGGCGAGGGACGAAGAAGGGCGCCGACCGGTGAACGCGTTTAAAGGGCTTCGTGCGAGACGAGTTTAAGCCCCTAACTCTTTTTTTTCTCTCTCTTTGTCTTTTTCTCCTTCTCTCTCCAAGAGTTTTTTTTTTATTATTACGACAAATGCAACGAAGGGCTCGCGTGTTAGAACGACGTTTTCCGTCAGGAATGCGCCGTCGTGACATACCGCTATGTGTGTGTGTGTGTGTATGTATACGTATGTATGTATTTATGTATGTACTTGTGTACGATGATGTTTCGTTCGACGAACGAGCTACAAACGTTACTGTATGAAATACGCGTTGAACTTCCTTCAGGAGTTACGAATAGAACTTGCCGCCACAGTTCCAACGCATGTCGGAATCTAAACGGAAAATTTTTTATTCGTATCGTTCAAAAGGAATTTTCTTTTTTCTTTGTACTTGCTTTCTTTTTCCTTTTTTCTTTTCTTTCTCTCTTTATTGTCATATAATATCAGCAAGAGTACTTGACAGACTAATTAATACATTCACGTTCTCTTATTCCAACATTTTCTACGATTTTTCAAAGGATCGATAAAATTCTAGTATCTATTTATGTAAATATAAAAAGATATTAGAACGTTCTAATTGATCAGGATGGAATATATCTCTGAATACGATGAATAACTCTGGAATTATTATTAGAAACGTGCAATTAATAATAATATGTTTGTAAATGGTAATCGAAGAGAAGATTTTAAAGAGTAAATTCTAAATCCTTGATTGCTGCAATAGGGATGTCTAGATTTATAAATCTTACAATATGTACAGTAATTACAACAACAACAATAACAATAATAATAACGATAATAACAGTAACGATAATAGCAAAAGTAGTGATAATCATATTAATCGTAGCAGTATAGATAGTATCAGAGAAGAAAGGATAATGTCAGATGAAATAATTAAAAAAAAAAATTGAAACAAAAAATAGAAAAAAAAATAAATACACGTGAAAAGATAAAGATGTTATTACGAAAAAAAAAAATATATATATATAAAATCCATAGATACTTAAACTGTCATTCCATATCGTAATAACGTTCTCACGATCATCAAGCGTGTATCGTGTTACGTGCATTAGTAGAAAAATAATAGGACAAATGAAGCAGATTATCTCCATTGATTCATCGAGTACATTCGTTCGATCGACCGTCGCGTATTGTAAACGAACGAGCAAATTCTATTCGCGTTAGAAGTCACGAAGTCACAATGCGGCCGGACGAATCTACTTCTCAAGTTACCCGAGGAGGGGGTGAAGTGGAGGTAGGATGGGGTGGTGTAGTGAGGTGGTGTGGGGCGAGAGGATGGGGAGAAGGGACACAAAGCGTTCCTAGCTCGCGCTGTACGCGAAAGTAGCAATTAGAATTCATTAGCGAGGCCATTCCAAGCGGAGGAGGAATTCTCTCGTGGCCGTAACGAGAAAGTATGCGCGTCGAGAATGAGTGAATGAGGGAGGGAGAGAAAGAGGAAAGGGAGGGTTACGCTCTTGCTGTTAAACAGCTGACTTACCACGCTCTTTGAGATATATTCTTCAAACGTAATATTATCAAAGACGTTGCAAAAACTCATTGGCTAATTAATAACCTCCGAAAAGAATATTTACGTCGATTTATATTTTTAAATAAGAAATATAGAAAAAAAGAAGATTAATCGATGGAGGTCTTTAATAATCGGCTTTACGCGTTATATCTATCGACGTATGTATATATTTCTTTGTTTTCCGTGTTTCTTTTTCTCCTCCTCGACTTTTTGATTATCAAAAATTATTTCGTTAAAGTAGTAAGCAGTAATAACGTTAACAGGAAAGACGATTAATTAGCGATCTCATTGATGTTACGTGTACCTATCAGGAGAAGCCGTAGTCTGTAGTCGGTAGTGTTAGTAGCGTTAGTAGTTGGAGCTTCGCTCTGTAGTAGGAAATGGAGGTGGTGGTTCGACCGATCGAAGATCGAAGGAACTAATTAAATGCGTACTTGGTTTACCTCTTCGCGGTGATCGGATCCAATAATCGTTCGGCGTTCATCAGGAATCCTGTCTAATCGTCATGTAATTAGTAGAAAACTACTATCCGTAGTTGAAGTACTTCGTGCGGTACGTTAGAATCTAATCGATATATTTTTTTCTTCGAATATTGGAAAACTACTGATACATTTCGTTCCGACATGACGAAAGCAAAATTACTAATCTTTCGCGATAACAAAAGAACCTTGTAAGTATTTATTCATGAGAATGACTAAGTATTTAACGTGGATAATATTTTGTCGATGAGTACTTACGACTTTGAACAATTTTTTTTTCTTTCTTTATATATACGGAAATCGGATCCAAAAAAGAAAACGATCATCGAAGAAAGCGATGATCCTTGGTGTCTGGGTAAAAGGTGGATAGAAGAGAAGAAAAAAGGAGGAGGATGTCTCTAAGACGCTTTCGAATATAACTCGATTATCCTTCCGAAAAAAAATAGAAGACACTTTTACGCGAACAGCTGGTAATTCAAGCTGTCCTAGCCTTCTATCCTATTTCTCTCTTTCTCTCCCTTTTTTCTTCCCCCCCCCCCTCTCTCTGTCTTCTTTTCTTCGCTATTTCAATCCAAGGCTCTTCCCTTTGGCTTTCTCTTACCACCGGTACCATATTCGGGGCAATTCTCGATGTAATTCAATCGGGCGTCGATAGGCGACAATGGCGCCATAATCTAAAATTACTTTCCTCAGAGTAGTGGTAGTAGATAGGTAGGTAGGTCGGTAGGTAGGTCGGTTGGTCGGGATATCCTTTCGTCGCGTTTATTAGCGTCAGACGGTACTAAAAGACTCGTTACAAGCTTTTCCCGGTCTCGCGAGAGAGACAGCTATACGTCTATTCTAGAGCTACGCGTTAAGAAAAGCTCAAACCGCGTACCTGATGGGAACTCGAGATATGGCCGTCTAAACTCCCTTTTCCTGTCTCTTTTCGTCCTTTTTTCTTCCTTCTTCTTCCATTCAATATCTCCTCACTTTTCTACTACCCCCATCCTCACCCTCATCCCCACCCCTTACTCCATCCCGACTCCAGTCTTCGTCCATTCGCGACTTCTTTAAAGCTCTCTTGTCGTTTTCCACCGACGACATAATTTTATAAAAATAGCTTCTCCGAGTTATCTCACCTAAGAGATAAGATAGAGAAAAAAGAAAAGAGAAAGAAAAGAGAAAGAAAGAAAGAAAGGGAGTGGTCACAGCATGAACGAGACGATCATAAAAATCTCAGTGGAAGTGTCGAAAGGACGAAGAGACTCGAGTGCCTCGTGAAACGGAGAACATCGACACCTTTTTATTAACCGTATCATATGTTTATTATTGGCATTGACCGCGACAATGGGATATAATAGAGCTAGAAAGTGGCGTCTCTTTGATAATTTTCGGTCTGTTCTTTTCTCTTTTTTTCTCTCTTTTCTGTCCCTTTTTCCTCTCTTTCTTTTCTTTTTCGTCCATTTTTCCTTTCTTTTTTCTTTTAATAGAAAATAATGCTCAAAGGATAAAGACGGTGGTAAACCGCTTGTTTCGTTGTACTCGTAAGCTCGAGTTTCATCAAAGAGTTACAGAGGGTTAATGACGGTACTTTGAGTACTTTCAAGACGATAGACCGAGTATATGAGATTCAAAGAGAGAGAGAGAGAGAGAGAGGAAGAGAGAGAGAGAGAGAGAGAGAGAGAGAGAGAGAAACACTCAGTCATCGTAAATTCGTATTAAGGATATGTTTCGGTACGTGAGTCCCTTGGCCAATGGGGAACTGGTATTTGGGTCAGATGACGTCCTCTAATAAGGACGCGCGTTAATAGGCTTACTTCGAGCTTCCAGGCATGGCCCGGAGTTAGATAGAAGGGTGTTTGTGTGTGTATGTGAGAGAGAGAGAGAGAGAGAGAGAGAGAGAGAGAGAGAGAGAGATGGAGATGGGCGTGTATCTCCCTCGAGCGAGATTACCTGACGTATCTGCAACATTGAAAGCTTATACACAGACACGCCACGTGGCACGTATACGAATAGCGCAAGCTTTGAGAACGACTTCCCATTTACGAGACACGCGCTTTGGTGTTCCCTTCAAGTACACCTTTTAATTTCCCGATCTCATCTTCAACATGGAACAACGATGAATCTACTTGCTGGATATCTTTTATTTAAAACCAAATCGGTCGTCGAGTCCGAGCGGTCCAATTACTTCATAATATCTTTTCTAATGAATCGTGAATTTCGAGGACACGCGGAGGAGAGAGAGAGAGAGAGAGAGAGAGAGAGAGAGAGAGAGAGAGAGAGAGAGAGAGAGAGAGAGAGAAAGAGTAAAAGAAAAAGAGTGCCTTATAAAAAGTTGGAGCTTCAACGGCAAGCAAACTCATTTGGAAGTCTAATTTAAATGATATATTCTAGCCGTCATCAATATAGAATTAATAACCAGCGAGAGCTCCTGCTATTCTCTACCTTCGCATAGAAATTTATGAACGCCGTCCTCCGACCCCGAACGCGACTAATCGATAATGAAATTTTAATCGAGAAAAACGTAAAAGGACTTCTCCTCTAAGGGATAATTCGTATCTCCGCGGAAAGATATTCCAGCATCGTTTCGCGAAAAACTATTTGCCTCTTATCCTTGCTCGTTGAATGGCTTAAAATACACGCGATAATATTATTAGACCGATAACTATATATGATTGAGTCGAAAATAGTTTATATGTTTATTCTGCGACATGATTTCCTGTTTTTTATTTTTATTTTTTTTTTATTTTATTTTATTCTTTTTTATTATCATTTTTGAAAAATATTTAAAGATAAGTGTATACATATATACTTTTATATTACACATATATATATATATATATATATATATATATAAAATATGATTATTAAAAAACGATTAATCGAATTCGAGATACGCATAATTCACAAGCAACATTTCCGTATTGGACTTTATCGCTGACGATAAAGTACGTAAATGTAGTGTCGATTATTCCGCTCTTTATGAGTCACGTATTTGCATATCCAACGAAATTATAATTCCACGAATTCGCATAAATTTCGCTCGTCTATTTAATAATGATGTTAACGCGTCATCTATCGCGTGTAGTAGTTCTTGAGCCGATCGATGATTGAAAAAAAAAAAGAAAAAGAAAATAATAATAATAATAATAATAACAATAATAATAATGATGATGATGATGATGATGATGATGATGATGATGATGATGATGATGATGATATCACCTTAATTATCTAATAAAAAATACAAACTTAAAAATATAAATTTAATTGTATGATAAAGATGGAAAAAGAAAGAATGAAAAAAAGAAGAAAAGAAAAATGGTCTTAAAAGAATCGGACTTTTGAAATGTTTATATCGTAATCGTAAATTCGAAGATATCATTTAGATTATCGTAATTATCGATTTATAATCCGCAGTTCTACGTTTGCGTAGACAACGAATCTACTGTTGACGATTTCTCGAACAAAATCAATTGGAATCTATTCGTTCTCGTTGACTCACGATATGTATTCGCCTAGAACGAAAATAACTCGAAATACACGCGAAGTTCTCCATTTTTTATAATTTTTCGAAAGAGCTTTTCAAAACGTAATACGCCAAAATATATATAACTATACATACGTATACCTATCTAATTTGTCGACGATACAGAGTGGGATAAAAGTTTTTAGACGATTGTAAAAATCAATTACATTTTTTTAAAAAAAGATTTCTTTTCTACTTTCTTCTTTTTATTAATCTTGTTTCAAATTGCCAAAGAAGTTCTTTAGCTTGTGGTCTTATAATTTGAGAGAGAGAGGTGGGAAGGAGGAGAAGAAAAAAAGAAAACTTAGTCTACGGAAAAGAGTAATCGATTTTTCAAATCTCTTAAATGTATATTAGAGCTAAATAGATGGTTTCTTTTATTTTTTTCTTTTCTTATTTTTTTCTTTTATTCGATGTCTGAAACGTCGATGTCGATGCGAAGAAGGAGTCAAAGTTAATGGCTTCTCGAAAGGACAGTCTTGGCATCGACGTTAAAGGTCTACCCAGGGATGCTTTCGATACTGAAACGACGATGTCGAGCACACTGAGAAATTTTTTTCCTTTCTCCTTTTCTCTCTCTCTCTCTCTCTCTCTCTCTCTCTCTCTATCGCCATCTCTATCTCTCTTTTTTATTTTCCCATAGCCATATAACGCGAGTTATATCACGTCGTTGCACAACTCGTGTACTTACAGTACAATATTGAAGATCGTAGAAAAAGGATTTTTAGAACGACTCGAAGGAGAACCATCTTAACGTATTTCGAAAATTTCTCGTTAAATGGGCGATTGCGATGATAAAATTCGTTGAATAATCCTTTAAGTCCAACACAATTAAAACTACTTATCTTCTTCTTTTTATTTTTCTCTACGTTTTTCAACTTTTTCATTTATTATCATTATTATTATTTTTTTTTTCTTTATAGATATAAAAGAATCGTCCCGCAGTTCGTTAAATTAATTTCGATCTACGATTCGAAAATACGATTTTTCCTTCGTATTACGTAACAAGAAGATTTGAGAATGAAAATTTGTGTTTAATATCTTTCTTTAGAAAAGAAAATCTATAACGCATAATCGTTATTTTGTTATTTTTGTGACGATCGCGTGCGAATAATTCAATATCTTTATTTTTCTTTTCTTTTTCAGTTTGATACATCGAGATACCAGACCCGAACCCTCGATAAGATGTTCCACATTGAAGGGTGCGACGAGACTGCCTTCGGCGCCGGATCACAGGAGCGAAGCACGATTGAGGATAGATCCAAAGGTGTTGGTCTTCGTCGAAACTTTATATTCCAGGCTGGGACGAGAGATAGCCGAGCTACTCGTTTATAACCGAATAAAGTGAGTACGCGACTAACCTCGTAAACGTTCGCGTTCTATAACCCGAAAACTTCGAAGGTCAGCTTTGAAAATCCAACGATAAAAACCTACGAACTTTCTGTTCCCTTGAGCCTCTTACATTCGTGTACAGAATTTCTATTTCGTTTTTAACGTAAGTACGTATTTGATACACACGCTATCATTACCGTTCTAAGTTTTAAGTTTTATCATCTCTGTTCAAAATGAAAAAATATTGAAACTCTCTATGATTCACGATTATCGAAAATTTCTAAATCGATCGGACAAATCCTTGGATTCATATGACCTTAAACTGTTAAGGTTATAATTTACCTACGTTAACATATGTATATTCTGTCGTCCATTAAATACGAAGAGATTAAATCGAGGTAGACAATGAAGTATTTACTTTAGTACATCGAAAATAAGAGTCGTGAACGTTTATATTTCTTCTAAAATCTTTCGAGGGAAAAGTTGGAGAGTAGATATCTAAATCTCCTGCCTCTTGGAAAATTCAAAGCAGGCGCGAAGCATCGAACTTTGACACACACGATCGCACAGTAACACGACGATCTATTTTCGTGAAATCGGGTAAGAAGATTTCGAAAGAGATAAGAAAACAAAAAAGAAGAAGAAGAGAAAGAAAACTTACGTTAAATCTCTTTTCGAGTATTTCACGAGCAATGAAATAATAATGGCTGCCAATATGGGATAATGGTCGAGTTTGATTTGTAATTATCGGAAATGGAAGCAGGTGACACGAAGAGGGTGAGAAAGAGATAGAAAGAGATAGAGAAAGAGAGAGAGAGAGAGAGAGAAAGAGAGAGATGAAAATCGCGTTTCCAAAGATATAAACGGTGGATGGATGGAAAAGAGCGATAAAAGGAGATTGTAAAAGATAGAAGCATAGAGAGAAAGAGAAAGAGAGAGAGGAGATAACGGAACAGTGACGGAAGGAGACAGAGAACGATATGACGAACATGGGAGTAGGGAAATTGACAGAGATAGTTTCCACGATATAAAAGAAAAAGAAAAAGAGAGATGAGAATAAGCCATCGGATAATCGGAAAAGCAACTAACGCATCTACACGAATACGCGAACACGCAAACACGCACACAAAAGCTGATCTCGAATAAAGCCGATGGACTCTCGTTCGCTTTATCCGCTGCAATTTCATAATCGATAATCGTGTCTCGGAGGTAGGAGACCGTAGCATATAGGTAACGTTGTCCACCAAATGGAAAACATTCCTGTCTACCTATACACACACTCATGCGCTTATATATGTGTGTGTACGTATACTTACATATATACATATATGTAACACCAATACTTTGCCGTTCCATCCATACGCGTATCTACTTGAACGAACGTGGATCGACGCCAGGGAAAGTTTGTTATCGAAGACTGTTAGCTTCGGATTCTACACTAAACTCTGAGTTACGCTTTAGTATCGGACCGAAAAATGTCACGCGGACAAAAAGAAAGATAGAGGTAGAAAGGGAAAGAGAGAAAGAGAGAGAGAGAGAGGGAGAGAGAGAGGGAGAAAGAGGTAGGGGAAATTGCTAGTATAGCTCCGAATTAGAACTCGTAGTACGAATGGATCGCGTAAATTCGAGGATCGCCGTGAAAATAAAAAGTTGACGCGGAGATACGCCAGGTTTGGAATGCTTTTACCGTGTACGTCTACGAATAGTGGAACGCGGATGAATTGTTCCTTTACCAAACTACCGAGAGAGTCCTGGAAAATTAATGGTACGAGCTTCCGAGGCTTTGTCGCGAATTTAACCACGCTCTCCAATTGGATACCAACAGTATACTGTTCGAACGAGATCATTTTTTTTATTAACGTCTTTCACGCCCTTCCATTTACCTAAAGACCTCTATCATTATTTCGGAATTATTTCTATTTTAAATAACGTTGCGATATAGAATTTCGATAATTAAAGTTTCCAAAGTGTTCTCTCAAAAATATATGGATCATTCGTATAATTCTAATTGATTGACAGCAAAATTTAATATAAATAACATTATTAAATTATTTCGCGTGTGTATGGGCGCGCGCGCGCGCAAGTTTTTGTCTGTATGTGTACGAATGACGTTATAAGAGAATAATGAATTTATAGCAGCATTTATTTATAAATTAACCCAATAATACCCATGCTTTTAAAACTATTTTAATCATAACGCTACATGGCACAAATGACAGATCCTCCATAGCCTTAACAATCTTAATAATAGTCTTAAAATAAAAATGCATAAAGACTTCAAATTGACCATAACATCGATGCAAACCTTGACATGCATTATTTATAAATTAACATACATTTATTAACCAACACGCTATATGATTAATGAATTCTGATAAATTGAATTCCGTTAGAAACTTACTGTGATTTATTATACTGGCTTTAAATAATTGGACATTACTTAGTCAGCATCTATGAATGTCCATATTTTATATTCATTTTAATGTCCAACGTGAAATTCAAATACAACCGTATATAATGTACATATAAAATCTAAATCTGAAAAATTTTAAGCAGTTTATATAAACAACGGATTAACAAGGTAAAATAATTATAATTGTATTTTTATAAAGAGCAAATCCGATTTTATTATACGTCGTTTAACGTATAAAGCTTTTAAAAACAAACAAAATTTCTACAAAACATTTCTGACGTGCATTTGCAACGATATGTTGTAAATGATTACACATTTTACAAGCGAATGTTACAATTCAGATATAATATAATAAAAAAAAAAAAAACTATATGAAATAGAACATTTTTAATGAGCAAACAATTTGTCGATATATATGTATATATACTTATCCACAAATTATTGTTTACTTATTAAAAATATGATTAAATCTACGATCTTTATGTAAATCAATAAAATAAATATATTAATTATATAATATTATCTTAAATTAAAGATATGAGAAAATTTACATGCAGCAAGTTTCCAAACTGCAACAATGCACTCTACAATTTCATTATCAAATCCTTTTTTTTTTAAATAAGTAAACTTTCATTTGCGTTATGCTCTATATATTGGAATACGTATTTGATTCGAAAAATATAAATATGAAATAACAATTAATTTTATAATATTACTTTTATCGTACCGATATAAATATAAAGAATTACTGAAACATATTCGAAATAAAAATAAACACGATATTTAATTTAAATAGAAAAGAAAAAGGATAAAATGAACGAATAACAAAGAAAAATGAAATTTTGTGATGCTTAGAAATATTGATCTAATGTAAATTATCTTTTAAATCGTATTTAATCTTTTGCGATTACGATTGACGAGTAAGAACGATTACGTGATAAAGAGGAAAGGAATACGATAAGACTACGAACCCTTCGTTCTCGGAGAGTTCAACATGGAGATCAAAATTTTCGAAAAAAAGATTCAAACATTCATGAGTCACATTTGTGAGGATCTTATCGATATATAGATTTTTCTATTCGTGAACTAATCCATCGCATTTGAAATTTAAAAAGTCAGAGTAATTATAAAAATATGATATTTCATTTCGATCAAAAAAAAAAATATATATATATATACATATCAGAGTTGTGCAAAATACTCAATATTAATCATCCGACACGTTGAAAAGTTATTGCATAATAAAAACAATTTTATTCTATAATAAAACAACAGTCTTTTGAGCTTGTTTGAAAGTTATAAAAAATTACAAAGTGCTTACAAACTGGATCAAAGTAGTCATACTTGATAATTATTATAAAATATTTATGACGACAATGTATAAAACCAGAGGCAAAATTTTCCATTCATAAATGAAAATTATGATATCGTGATACCTTGCCTGATTCCTATTTATAAAAAATTACAATCACACTCGCAAAGAAGATACTCTATATATACATATACATACATATATATATATATACATATATGTACTACCTACTATCTATATTTAAAGATAGGCAAAAATATTTCTACGAACGTACGTTCCACGATTCTCAAGTATATTTCCTTCGTGTAAAAGCTTACTATACTAGGGATTTATATCCTAGGAAACCACCGTCACTCTAGCTTGATACACGCCTTATTAAACTTAAACGCTAATGAGGGTTACATTCCAATTTGGTCGTAATCGACTATCAAGGTTAATTACTATTTCATAATTAACTACTTTCTAAATATGTACTAGTATATAATAATACTGATATACCAATATATTTCCTTATCCATTTTAATATAGTTATAATAACGATTATATAGTGTGTATATATATATATATATATTTGTTACACACACACACACACACACACACACACACATATTGTGTTCACGACGAACAATCGGATACTATATTCTAATTTGAAATTTTACGAATCGATGTACAAATCAACTACCTGATATATATGTGTTGACAAATGGTAGTTACACCATATAAAATCATTAACGCAATAATGTTAAATAAGGGTAACTTAAAACTAAACCGATGCTAATTGATACGATGAATGCGAATAGGAATAAGAGAGAATATACGCATAAATTAAAATTCAGAAAGGGGAAGGAAATGGGAATTAATAAATTAATACTCGAAAATCCTCTCTTAATAAATATTAATTTATAATCTAAATTTACGTGACTAATCCCATTGTTTTTCTCGAATTTTGCAAACTTTAAAAATATTGTCTTTATAGAATATATATTATTTCACACACACACACACACACATATTATTTAATTATCATAATTTTTCATTCGTAATCTAGAATTTATATGTTCGCGAATATTCTCTCGTTGATTTTTTACAATATATCAATTCATTAAAACAAGTCACGCTTATACCTATAAATTATGATGCAAAGCATGTTAAATATTACGTATATTTTTAACAAATTCAAATGAGAAAATATTCGATTTCTCCGATAATTTAGAGAAAAATAATAATTCACGTAATTACGTACTATTCATTATTAATATTATCGATTGTAACAAGAAGACGCGCTTAGCCTGAGCTATAAAGAGAAAAAAAAAAGAAGTACACCTATGAAAAACGTATAAATTATGAAAAGATAGAAAAAAAAAAACCTATCATTCACGAGTAAACCCACAAGAGAATTTACTCGTGGTCGCATTCGTCAATAATAAATTTAAAAAATTACACCTAGTACTCATACCGATCAGGACCTTTCATTCTCGACACGATGGGTACCAGAGGGAATTTAAATTTTTTACTCACTACTTTGGAAGTTTTCTGATGGTTTGCAAACTCTCGTCCGCGTTGTAGATCGAAATAGTGTTGGGTTGATCCGCGGTGGGTTAAAATTGAGGTGCACGCATAGGTTGAACATCGAAGCTGCACGAAATCGTTATAAATTGAAACTATTGTCTATAGAAATGACGACGAAAATGCAAAAAGAAAAAAACAAAAAATAATCTAAAAAGAGAGAGAGAGAGGGGGGGAGAAAAATTTCGTATATAAATTTATTCGTAATGAAAAAAAAAAATCGTAAAATAAAATTATTTACTTATGTAATTTCAAAATTTACTTACCGATATTCTTCTGTGAATGTAATGAAATATTTATCATCTTCCATGGTGCATTTGACTGTAATACTTGATAATTATTTATTAATAATTTATTAATAATTTATTAATTACGATATATGAATACTGAATTTCGTTGGTGAGATAGTCTATGTATGTATGTGTATATATTTTCTTTTTTTAATACATTTTATGTAACTGTTAAAATAAAAACGAAAAAAGAAACAAAAAAAAAAAAGAGAAAAGAGAAGTAACTTTATACGAACATATTAACTCTTTAAATGCTTTTCGAGGAGTCAATTAAAATGTATCTATTATACATGTTTTGTAAAGTCAATATATAAATTATAAAACATGCGGAAAATTTTTAATTAACGTAACATACATTAAACTCTGCTTTTTCTTTTAGATTATCGAAACAAAATAGATGATATGAAAAAAGAAAAAAATAGATAACGAAATATAAAGGAATAAAATTGTTACTATCATTGTTATAACACATAATCGTGTTATTAAAATAATTGATCGTGAAATTAAAAATTCGTGAATAATATATTTAATATTTATATTTATATATAATTTATATATCATTTATATAAATTTACATATATATACAATATATTTAAATATATATATATATATATGTATATTAGAATAAAATATTTAACGATAGAATATTATCTTCTTTCTATTTAAAGCAACTTACACGTCGTGTTTGATTGAATGCTTTCTTAGTAATGAGAGACCCTCTTGCCCTTTTGCTCTTTCAGACGAGCTCAACGCTCGATTATTTTTGTATACATACATACTCTCTCTGCGAAGAATTTCCAGGAACTTCTAGTTGAAAAACATAGTCGTCAGTTTGTAAACATACTCTGTTCGATCTATAGTATATACGTATATGTGTATATATCTTTGTTGGGCTTCGTTCCAACAGTTAGTACGTCGTAACTGTCTTATCCATACGTATTATCGAGAATAGTTAATTATTTATTGCGAAATTAATCGAATATTATCGTATCTCTCGTCGAATTTTGTTAATCTAAAGGATCAAGTATTTGTATGTTAAATTCGTGGTGAGAATTAGAACAGAATTATATAAATTCGTATATAAATAATATGTACCTACCAACCAATTATAAATAGGTAATTATAAATACATTGATTGAATTTCGTGGTATTAGATTTTCGTATATACGTATGGTATCGTCTATGTGAATTTTTGCATGTGCTTGTGCGTGTGTATTCGTGTGTGAACTATATGTTATATATAATATATATGTATAGGTATATGGAAATTGAATATCATAAAATTGGATCGATTATGATTAATGAGTTATTAATTATTAATTCAAATATCGTTAAAAAGCTATAGAAGTATCGATATAACGTAAATGAAGCTGAAAAACACGAGAAAAAGTTTTGCGTGCGATGCCTTCCGGTATCGCTGATGGTGATGGAAGGGTTGATTGGACGACGTCATGGCATACAATTTTTTTATTTTCGCGAATATCTTTTCGAAACGCGACGATACGTCACGACTTGCGAACATTTATATCTTTGTATAGAAATATCTTTGTAAATAGGTTATGTTTCTCAAAACAAAATGGAGTTGATAAGAGATAAAATGGAAATTCTGATGGTAGGATACATTTATAACGACATTTTGATAACGACGTAATTTTACAAAAATATCGAAACTATATAAATCTTTTATATAATATGATAAGGTATGAAAGGTCATTCAAATAAATAGTTTTCTAATAGAAACTATGAAAATAAATGATTAAAACTCGATATCTAAAAAAAATAAAAGTTTAAAAATATATACATATATATATATATATATATATAAAGATTTTCATTACAAATATTTTTTATTTGCAAAGGTCATCGTCGGTCAACACGTAAAAAATAAAAATCACATATTTGATAATCGATCGTCATATTGGAAGAATATATATATATATGTAGTTGAAAAATTTATTAATAAATAAGTACAATTTCAACAACAACATCAATTCTATTACGATTTGGTATCGTATTATTATTGGTCGACGCGTATCATGCTAAGTTGTTATTTACTAACAGATCATATCAGATGTAGTATAGCACGTTTCACTTATACGATCCTCTACGAAAATACGTGATTTCCTGATTCGTCGTACGAAAATATCGAAGATTTATAAATATGATATACGAATATAAAACTAAATATACAGAGTCAAAAACGAGAGAGGTACTTCATTGCTTCAAATAGAATACGATGAAGAAAGAATATGTCGATTACCTATTATTACGACATCGATTTCGTTAATAAGTTTTAACGTCCATTAAAAAATAATGACGTCACTTCGAGCCGAAAGTTTGCGTTTACATCGGCACACAAGGTTCTACTTTGCAAATATGATATCTTGGGAAATTTTTATATTTATTAATTCGAAAATGTATAAATTGTATAAACATGACGTACAATTACGTGGACCATCAAATTGAATATTTTGTTATTACAAAAATACCGTATAAATATATCCATATTTATATAAGAAATAGAGAAGAAAAGATTACGATTTTGTTCTCCTTAAAGTAAATTGTCTACTGTCAAGAGAAGAAGATAACGATCGTCGTTTGAAAGAGAGGAAAGCATCTTGTTACAAAGTAGCTTTCACTGAAGTTACGATGTAACACAAATAAAGTATTCAATTTAGGAAAAAGAAAAAGAGAAGAAATAATGTCAGTGAGCAACGTCAGCTTATCCAGGGTAGAAAATGTTGCCGCTAGTATTATGCGTGACGGAGTGGCCCATGGTTTTCTGTTTCTCCCTTCGTGTGGATTCAAGTTGACTGCTTGTTGCTCTTCTCTCTCGTCCTTCTTTACTCTTACTAACTCTTCAAATAGATTGCGCGAGGAAAAGACTAGGAAACTTCCTCTTGCAATTTCTTTTTAAAAAATTGCATAAAACCGCGGTGCCGCCGCGCCTCCTTCTTATTTTACCACGCTTAGATATATATATGTATATATATATATATACCTCATAGGTAAAGTTGCACCCCCACCTACCGATGTTTCCAACCCTTAGAGAAAGCACCCTTTCTCATCCATCCATTTCCTTTGGAAACCTACATTGTCGTGAGCCATGGCAATAGAATAAAAATTGTGTCGAGAGAAAACTTCAAAAATCGTACTGTTATCTCGAGCTATCAGCTTTTCTACGAATTACCTGTAATAAGAAAAACAACAAAACAAAGAGAGAGAGAGAGAGAGAGAGAACCAGCGAACGAAAACACGATGAGTTTACGTTTTACAAATAAACAAATAAAATAAAACAAAATAAAACAAAATAAAACAAAATAAAAAGAGAGAGAGAAAATACATCTCCATCTTTTCCCGCGATCGTACCATTATATGTACGATAGAGATAATCGCGATACCGATTGTTCCTTCTGTCGTTATCAAAATAATTTCGCCTTTCAATCATTTAATCGGAGTCATAATGCAACTAATTCGAAGATAACTGTTGTCGAACGATAAGCGGAATTAATGGTAGGATAGTGCTTCGATGAGATACGGAAAACGAGACGGCATCGATCAAGTGGGATGGACAGTGGGAGAAAGAGAAATAGATAGAAAGAGAAGGGTAGTAGTACTTCTTCCCACTTCTCCTCGTTATTTCCGAGTATATATATATATATATATATATATATATATATATATATATGTATATATGGCTTTAACATAGTCTCTCTACTATAGCCAGCACAATACTCGTTATCCCAGAGAGACATCGACGAAGATGCAAGATGGTTGAACGAGCGAATGAGTGGTGAGAGAAGGTTAGAGAGGATCAAGGAAAAGGGTAAACGTTTCAGGGCACATTGCTTGGGGTGAAAGCGACGATTGAACCCTTCTCTTTCATTTTTTTTTTCTTTTTTTTCCTCTCTTCTTTTTTCCTTTTTTTTTCTTTTTTCTTTTTTCATTTTTTTTTGTTCGTTCGTAACACGCACGCCATCCCTTGTTTTTTTTATCTTTTGTGTGCGTCTCTCTCTCTCTCTCTCTCTCTTTCTTTTTCTCTCTCACACGTATCGGTCTTCTTTTCCTTCATCATTTCATCGTCGTTCTAGAAGTTTCCCTACAGGCTATAAAAAAAAAAAGACAAATAAAAGATAATAAATGTATGCTTTCACCTTGATCCACGGTGTATTCATCGATATTACAATCGAGACTCAAGACAGGTGTCGATCTATTTTGTTTTATCTTTTTCTTTTTTTCCTCTTTTTCTCTTCCATTTGCTATTACCATTTGTTTGTCAGCAAACTTTCGGCTCGTATCTATGTAACTACGTAAAGAAGATTCGTTTCATGACAATGTTGTAGGATACAACAAACATAGAGGGGAATTTCCCTAGTCTGGATAGCGTCATGAGAAAGCTACCACTCCACTCTTGCCTATTCACGGTAAACATGGTTGTCGACCATGGAAAATGTTCCTCGGTGCTTGCCCAAACCTAATAAATAAATTTAATTATAATTAACAGCCTCGTAGTTGAGAACTTGCTAACAAGATTGTTCAATAAGACATTAGTAGTTTATGTTTCAATGGAGATTCAAACGTGCTCGATTCGTCGTTTATAAGTAATTTTCAAATACGTTCGTATTTGCCCGACGCGATATTTTTTATTTTTGTTTCTTTTATATATATCTTTCGTTCGGCTTTTTTTTTTGTTTTTCCCTTTTTTCCTCTTTCTTTCTTTTTTTTTTTTTTTTTTTAACGACGCAAACGTAAACTAAATTTTTAGAAATAAAAATATAACATCGATTTGACCTACGAGGTTGTGATAAAAAAAAAAAAAATGGAAGGGAGAAAAAAACAGAGTTATTAAAAATAAATGGATTACGGAGATATTTTTTAACGACAATGATTGCTGGTCACGATCGATAACGTTTACATTATACGACACACCTGTGAATGTATCTAAATATATAAATATGTATACATATGTACAAATATATCGAGCCATTGTCGTATTCGATATCGACAAATTGATTTACAACAATCTGCATTTCGTTCATTTGCGTTTATGACGGTGATATCAGGGGAAAAAAGAGGAAAGAAAAATAACGAGAAAAATTCGTTAACTGGTTTTCGATTTTCGATTTTAAAAGACCGAATCGTGTCACAGCTGGATGGGAGAAGGAGAGAGAGAGAGAGAGAGAGGATGGTGATTCGAGGGTGTTAGTGAGTGGTATGAGAGAGATAGAGGGATGGATAGAGAGAGGGAAAGAAAAAGAGAGAGAGATGGCTGTTGAGTACTTTTGCGATATGAGACGAAGCTTTTCTCGAAAGCAAATATATGTGTATAGGTGTGTGTGTGTGTGTATTTCTTACTCTTCCATTTTTTTTCTTTTCTTTTTTCTTTTTTTTTCCGTGCGATTCTCGACAGACGGGGACAACGCACGATACTAACTAGCGTTGTCGACGGCCAGAAAAATATCGCTCTATTTTCGCAGCTGGACTCGGGCCAAGCGGTCATCGAATAATGTCTGCTCGTGGTGTGTAACGCAACGTTTAATTGCCGATAAGTTTGAAAAAAAAAGAGAAGGAAAGGAAAAGAAGAGAAAAGAAAGAAAAACAGTGATGTCATAGACGTCACTGTTTTATATGAAACCAGAAAGATAGATAGGTAGAGAGAAAGAGAGAGAGAGAGAGAGAGTAAGACTAAGTAAGAGAGTAAGAGAAAGAAAGATAGATAGAGAATATAGAAGAAGATAATAGCGAGCAAAAGGGAGAGGAGAATAAAGAACGAAGGTAACGTCAGTGATAATAGAAACGACAAAAGAGTCGATGGGACAATAGGGCGAGAACGTTCGTTTCTCGTCGAACCGATCTGTTTTCCTTTGCAAATGCATTTTCGCGGGAATTCCGTTTCGTTTGTGATCGGCAGTAGCAGTAGTATCAGCAGTAGTAGTAGTAGTAGTAGTAGTAGTAGTACGAGAATTAAATTCCAAGTGAGTGTAGGAAGAAGAGAGAGGGAAGATGAGGAAGAGAAAGAGAGAGAGAGAGAGAGAGACGTTGTTGAAAGTCCAGCGAAAAATCTTTTTCTTCTACTCGACTTACTATTAGAGAAACTACATGTACCACCGCGTTACTTTTCCAGGATCGTGTGGTCGTGTCCTGTCGATCGATGTGTTCCTTCTTGCTAACTCCACCCCCATATCTCCCTCTCCCCGCCCTCCTCTCCCATCCTACATCTCCTTTCTACGTATCCTCCAACTTCTTTCTTCGTTTCGCGTAGTCGGGCCCCCAAAGGCCCGAATATCGGATAGAATTTACGCGAAATAACTTTCGATTCGTTGTGACAGAATGAACGAGTACGATCATCATCGGAAAAGGCGGAGAATAAGTAAGGTACGTTAGAAAAATAACCTCGCCAATTTTGGAATTTTGCCAAACGACGGCTTTGGATCCTTATCGTTGTGCCACTTTCCAATTCTTTTTTTTCTCTTTTCTTTCTCTTTTTTTTTTCGTCGAATGATCTAAAGTAGGAATGAAAATAATATGAGACAGAAGGGAGGAAGGGATTAGGAGTAGATATGCAAAAATTATTGCGGAGAAAAATAGAAAAGAGAAAAGAAGAGGAATGAGAAGAAAAAGAAAGAAAATATATATACACACCTATATATATATATATATATATATATATATATATATATATATATATATATATAAGGAAGAAGAAAACAAAGAAAAAGAGAGAGAAAAAAGAAGGAAAAAAATCGGGAAAAAATATTCGTCGGATTCCCGCGACGCGACATTGTTAAGGAAGGCAAGGATAATCGAGCTTGTCACGCTCAATCATGTTCTCGCTTCACGATATTTCGAGGATCACCAGGTTCCTCGCTTTATTAGCTCTATTGTTCGTCGACAGAGAGAAAGAGAAAGAGAAAGAGAGAGAGAGAGAGAGGGAAGGGGTGTTGGCATCGGTCCGCTGCTACCTTTTCTTCTCGTTTCTTTTTTTTCTTTCATTTTTGCCCTCGTTTTTTTTTCTCTCTTTTCTTTCGTCCCTTTTCTTCTTTCGTCGACGATAAAAAAAGAAAAAAAGGAAAAAGAAAGAAAAGAACGCTCTTTCGCAGACTTTCGAATTTCGACAGCGCGGCCTCGTGGATTTTGCGGTTAACGCCAAAACCACGACGAAAGAGCTTCGACTTAAGCCGACTTAATTGTTCCGTCGTCTAGTCAAATTTCCTCGTGGTTGAGCTCGTCGTCGTTCCCTTCGAAGGATAGAATGAAATGAAGAGAGAGAGAGAGAGAGAGAGAGAGAAAGAAAGAGAGGAAGAGAGAGAGAGAGGGGGGGGGTAATTAATACATCTCCCAAAGTACAGCGAAAGGCATCATCTATTTTCTTCGCTTTCGAGAGAAATTTCGATGATACGAAAAAAAGTTCATTGATATTAAATAGGGATATGAATGTTTATTTCTTTATTTGCTTTTTCTTTTTTATTTCTTTTTATTTCTTTTTTTATTTCTTTCTTCCTCTCTTTCTTTCTCTCTTTCCTTCTTTCCCCTATACATTCTATGGAAATCTATTTTCCATATCGTATTTATTCTTCTGCTTTTACTCTTATGTACTTCCTCTACCCTCATTTTTCCCCTGAGAAACTTATCGTTTGCATAGTTTTCCTATCGTCCGCGCGGACGACCGTACTAACATAAACGTTGTTTTTTATTCTCTTCTCTCTCTCTCTCTCTCTCTCTCTCTCTCTCTCTCTCTCTATATATATATATATATATATATATATATATATATATATATATATCTTTTTGTCTCGGACTTTTTTTCTTTATCGAGTTACACCCGCCTTTTCCGTGCGGAATCGATGATCTCGTAAGGGATGCAAAGACGTGACACGTACTTCGTACAGAAACTTCTTTATACGTCTCCTCTACTAGTTTTCCATATCCCTTTGATGTAACGCTGAAAGAAATAGAAAAAGTGTGTATATATATATATATATATATATATATATATATATATATATATATAACTTTCTTTTTCTTTTTTCTCTCTTTCTCTCCAATTTTTTTCTCTTTCTTTTCTCCTCTTTTTTTTTCATTACCTTCCGTATTTTTTACAAAGAGCGTTACTTCCGTTTGTGCACGATATCGATTCGTCAAATAGGTTTTTCCAGCGCGTACGATAAAAAAGTTTCGAAAGTAAAGTACGATAATTCCCCGTGGGAATGATTTTTCCTTGGGAGATGCAAACTCTTTTCTTTCTCGAAGAGAAACGAGAACACCCGTTGGTAAGACTAACGTTCGCTCGTTCTCTTTGAAAAACAATCGGGCTTTGAGAAAGGAGAAGTAGGAGGAGGTTGAAGGAGGTGGAGGAAGATGCTCTTTGAACAGTCTCCAAATCGTTTCGTTGCGATCGAATCGTTTGCGATTCATTGATCGATCGATCGATCGATCGATCGATCGATGGATGGATAGATGGATGGATGGATGGATGGGTGGGTGGGTGGATCGATGGATGGATCGATCGATCGACCGGTCGATCTATCTATCTATCTATCTATCTATCTATCTATTTTCGAAGTCCATTTACACCGAAGAGGAATTGAGAGGGCTCAGGAGAGCTCTTCGAGCAAAGGAAGAAAGGATGATCGAAAAGGAAGGAATAGAGTAGGATGGCAAGTAGGAAATTCATAAAGCGCTTCTTAAGCCAGAACTGCGGCGTCTTCTTCAGCGTGTCAGTCAGTGACCTTTCCACTTGCGATTTTTCCCGTTAGCATGGCTCGCTCTCTCGAGGATTCAACCGAGCTTCTTTCGAGTCGGTCAATGCCAGAGAATAAGAGTTTAAAAAGCTTTTCTTATACGGTTAAAACGACAATGACGGATATCATATAGTTTTATTTTCTACGTATACATATATGTATATATATTATATATACACATGTATAAAGCGTTCCAACGAAAAGACCTTTCGAGTGATATGCCACTTGACCCCTATTGCCATATATTTAAAATTTTTCAGATTCAGGGTTAGTCCGAACTGAACGAATTTATGATAAGGTCTAGTCCCCCTTGAAAATAAAATTGACTTGTCCCGGTATATCTCCAAAACATCACTAGATTTCATAATAATCTGCTTGGACATTTTTCATATGTGTATATATATATGAATATACGGAATATCTCATTCTATTATACAATTGTATCATTCGAAATTTTTTGTTATTATTCGTTTCAATAATTCAATCGATTAAAATGTAACTCGCATTACGATTTATATGATCTCTTTTAATGTATTCATTATCTAATTTGACGTTAACGTGTCCCCAATTTCATTTAGAAATCAGATTATTGGATTTTACCTATACCATTATAAGATATCCTTTGTCACGTCCGAATAATTCTTCCCCCATCGAGATGGTTTTGCTAACCGGATAAATTCTCCGTTCTCATCCTGCATCCTTTTGTCTTTCCTTCACGGTTGAAAACAGACCAAAGAGAATTCGTAAGTTTGGTGATAATAATAGGGATATTTTGCGATAATTTTCGTCGCTGCATTGGAGAACTAAACGATGTTAAACCGAGGAAATTCAACTTCATATACGCACACACATATACTCCAACCTTATATATATAAGTGTGTGTGTATATACATACGATACTCTACAATTTTCTCTAGGACTCTTAATTTGCGACATCTTTTTTCTTTACCTTTTTCGTTCTTTTAACCATTTTTTTCTCCTTGTGATAAATGTCAGACGAAGAGGACAAGTGCGCAGTTATCTTTTTCTTCTCTTTTTTTCTTTTCTTTTCTTTTTTACTTTTTTTTTCTTTCCTTTTTCTTCTTTTATTATTATTATTTTTTTTTCTTTGTTTAAGCGTCTTAAAGAAAAACTTGCGAGACTAATCACTTCGTTCGTTCTTTTTTCTTTTTTTACCTCGTTTGCTTTTAAACGTAACATTTTAAATTGTCGCGAGCTACCGATTCTCGATTAATAGGTTTCCACTTTTTTTTTCCTTTTCTTTTTTCTTCTTTCCCTCTTTTTCTTTTCTTTTTTTTTTTACTTTTTCTTTTTTCTCCTTTTTTTCCTTTCTTCTTTTTCTTTCCTTATTTCTCTATCGCACTCTTTACTCTCGGAAGTTCTCCCTTTTAAAAGCATTTTCCCTTATTACATTGTTACCTTTGGATTTTCTTTTTTCTCACCGTTCTTGTTCGGACAGTTCGACAAGCTTTCACGGCTGGAGAGTACAAACGACACTTAGCATTGGCGCTAATCGAAAAGCTGGACCGATAAACCGTGTTACTCCCTCTCTTTCTGTCTCTCTATCTCTCTCTTTCTCTCTTTTTTTTTCTCTCTCTTTCTCTCTCATAAAGGAACAGATAGAGTACAGGCATGTCGCTATTTGTAATTCTTTTTTAAAGAGCTGCTTTCCCACAGGGCTCGACTTTAATGCGACAAAGTCGATGTCGATATTTCGCATTTTTATAAGGTAAGCCTTCTATGTGGTCGATCCTCGATACTTTACTTCAAACAACGAACGAACTAAGTATCGATTGGTTAAGCTTTTTTGCGGCTTTATCGAAGATAAAATCCCCTGTTTCTACGCATGTGAAAATACGACGATAATATTATTCAAAAAGTTTTCAAAACTTTTTAGATCGTTTATATTTCATCTTATAGCTTTTATCAAAATCGAGTTAGACTTCTGCGTCGAGTTACGTAACGTTTGTTTCGAAAAATTTTTTTTCCGGATGATAGAATCGAATTTTAGTTGATATATGTATTTGTGTATACAAGAAGCATAGATAGTATCTATCGATATATTTCATTTGTATCTTCGAAGGATTAAAAATCTTGATCGGAAACAAACGGATTGGTGATATTTCCTTTGCGATAAATCGGGGCTATGTGGAAAAGAGTATAAAAGGAAAAGAGGAAAGGGACGAGAGGGAGGAAAAAAAGGAGAAGAAGAAATGGGAAAGAGGAAAAAATTTAATAAAGAAGAGCCACTCAGCTGGAGTAAAAAGGAAGAAAAGAAAAGAAAGGGAAAGAAAAAAAAGGAAAGAAAAGGAAAGGAAAAAAAAAATTAGTATTCCTAAAGGAGTGGAAGGTTCGTATTTAATAGTACCATAGAAAACGACGGCGTTAATTAAAGGAGTAATTTTCATGCAAATCTTTGGGCTTTTTTCTTTTTTTTTTTTCTTTTTTTTCCATTTCTTTTTCTTTTTTTTTTCTTTTTGAAGCTACCGACTCCTTAACCCTTTGTTGCTTCTCTTCGGATAGTTGAGTAGGAGAAAGAGAAAGAGAAAGATAGAGAAAGGGAAAGGATGAGAGACAGACAGTGAAAGAAAATGAAAAAGAGAGAGGGAGAGAGAGAGAGAGAGAGAAGAAATAAGTAGAAGACGGAGTCAAGTCGTCGCGTCTCGAATACAGAGAAGAACGAGGATCGTCATTATTTTCACGAGGAGGAAAGGTTTACGACTGTCCATCAGGGTCTGAAATTGCTCGGGGTGAATGTTTCCAAGTTTTACCGTGGAAAGGGAACTTTTCGTTCGAATATAATAATTTCCCGTTTAGAAACACGACAAGATTCGTCGTAGAATCTCGTAAATAAAACACTTGGAATCTTTTTTCTTCTTTTATTTATTTATTTATTTATTTTTTTTTTTTTTTGATTATTTTTATTTCTATTTTTATTTTTTATTTTCCGCAATTAAAGAAGCAAGAGCAAGAAGATGATAAATTATCGGACCAGTTCAAGTATCCATCCTCTCGTTGATACGACCGCAATAATGACTATCGTTTCCTATCGTTCTTTTTTTTTTTCCTATTTCTTTTTTTTTCTCACGCGAATCCCCTGCTATGAGAGACTCGTAAGATTCATAAACGCGTGACTTCATTACGTGTTAAAACCGACGAGGACGAAATTCTCGCTTATAGCGGAAAAACGAAAATCGAGAGAACACGAAGCTATTTTCGACAACTCATCGGGTTTTCGGCTTAGCGCGGTAGCGCGCGAGCGCACGTAACCGTCCCGCATATTATCCCGCAGGAATTTACGGATGTATTTACACGAGAATTATACGATTCACCTGTGGTAACGTAAATTCCTGACTTATGTACATACATTTATATATATATATATATATATATATATATATATATGTCCATCTACGTTATCATACAAATTTTGAAAATCCATAGAAAGTAAATCTATAGGATCCTGATCAAGTGGAATTCTTTTTTTCTTCTTCTTTTTCTACGAAGACAGATGCTTTCGAGTGTAAAATTACGTTAAATCAAATCACGTGACCCGGCGATCAGAACACCCTTCCCATATTATCGAATCGATCAATGAAATCTCGATTTATTGATCTCTATCTATCTATTCTATCCATCTCTATATTTCGATATTATCGAGTATGAAGCTTAAGCAGCAGCCTTTTCGACTTCCATTCAATCGCAAATCAATCAAGGCCTCTTTTCCTCTCAAGCAACTTTCCTTTTGACGTCAACTAGCTCTCTCTCTCTCTCTCTCTCTCTCTCTCTCTCTCTCTCTCTCTCTCTCTCTCTCTCTCTCTCTACCTATATTTATCTCTTTATATATATATATATATATATATATATATATACATACATACATACATATATATATACACATATATATATCCTATCTTTATATATATATATATATATACCTATCTCTCTCTCTCTCTCTCGTTTGGTTCCTTTGAGAGGGACCAAAATAACGCGGCACAGGGGAAGAAGGAGAGCAGGATAATAAGGACCTATATCTACGATCACATTCCACGACGAACTAGAGAGGATAATTCTAAAGCAGATTATTCCACAGAGGGGTGAAGAGGTAGGGCTAGGTGGGCAGGGAGGAGAGTTGGTTACAAAGCTACCACCACCGAGCGTAATTATCCACTGCGACGTTCCATGCTTGCTTTGTCGACTCTTAAACGGCACTTCTTTCGTTTTTCTGTTCTTCATTTCCTTTTTCTTCTTTTTCTTCTTCTTCTTCTTATTATTATTATTAACGTTCTTCTTATTAATATCCAGACGAAGCATATCGTTAGATATCAAAATCCTTAGGAAAATTACTACTGTCTGTGCGATACAAGAGACAAATTATTATATATACGTTATTATAATACGTATTTTCAATGATAATACATGACATGAAATTCCAATGAAAAAAGAAGAAGAGTATATATTAAAAAGAAATAAAAAAAATAAAAAAATAAAAAGTGATAGAACGAAAAAAAAAAAATCAAGAACGTACGCAATAAAGGGACAAAATATGGGACCTTTTATATATGCTTATTATAATAGGTATTACCGAGGAAAATGTACGGGATGAAATTAAAATTGGAAGAAGGAAAAAAGAATGGAAAAATAAAAAAAGACGAGAGGAGGAGGAGGAGAAAAACTAAAAACGAAGAAAAAATTGAGTGGAATGAAAATTAGAAGAGAAAATATATGAGAAGGGAGAAAGAAATGGGAGAAGAAACGGGAAAGGAAGAAAGAGGGGAAGAAAAAAGACAATGCGGTAGGAATAATAATTGAAAAAAAAAAAAATTGAAATTACGGGTTATAACCAAAGATATATAAGAAACGATCGTATTTCGTGGACGAAGGCAAATCGTTATCTTTGTCTATATCTCGAGAGGGAAAGGAATTTCTCTCGTTAGAATGACGTAACTCTTCGAAGGGCTTAGACCGAGAAGTTTCTCGTTTTAATTCTTCCTTTTTCGCTTTCAACCGTCAAAGCACGGTCATCTCTGGAGAGGTTGATAAGAAGCAAAGAGGGATGATACCAAAGCAGAGGGGAGTAGTAGAGAAGAGGGATTGCTTGAGAAAGAGGAGGAGGAAGAAGAAGAGGGCTTACGATACACGTCGAAACGAGTTCGACGCGAACGACGACGACGACCCTTTTCCTTCCGATTCCCTCTCGCAAAAGGGTAACTTTTTGACTGTATGTCGAGAGGTCACACGCGACCTCCGGAACTCTTGAGATTCCCTCGAGTCCTTAGTGCCCTTCCTACACTCTGCCAATCCGCTCGTTTCCCGACTAGTCCTTTTCTAGAGACCCTACTCTTCATTCTCTCTCTTTTTTCTCTTTACTTTTTTCCTCTTCTCTCTCTCTCTTTCTCTTTTTTTATCTATCTATCTATCTATCTCCTTTCGATCGTTCTTTCCTTCTTTCTAACTTTGTTTCCTTGTCGTCCGATACATGCATACAAAATAAATATATATGTACGTATGTATGTACGTATCAGACGTTTCTAGAGCTACGTGACGGTCGACTCCTATAAGATTTTCAGAAGATAGTCGCAACGCAAGTAGTTTCTTAGTTTTCAAGATTTCACTCGGTTGATTTTCACCAAGATATATAAAAAAAAAAAGAAAGAAAAAAAAATACAAGGAGATCTAAAAAAGAAAAGAAAGAAATTCGTCGCTCGTATCGATTGTCTCGCTCGTAATAATCAATGTAATAATCATGATAAAAAAGAAACGCGCGTGTAAACGAGTGAAAGAGCGTATTAGTAGTATGTAAGAAGATAAGATAATCCAAATATTATAATAATATTCGCTATCTCGTTTGTTGGCCGCGCCGTTGCAACCGCACAAAGCCGAACACGCTTCTGTTCTTTGAAAAATGTACCTCTTAAATATTATACGCATACGAGACCGGTGTTGAGCTCTTTCTCTCTCTCTCTCTCTCTCTCTTTCTTTTTCTCTCTTCCTCTCTCTTATCCTCTATGACGATGTTTCAAGAAGGTGAGATAGAGGCGGAAGCAAGATGAGCAACCCCAAGGAATAGGAATTTTCCTTCATGAATAATTCCCAATATCCCTTCGTGCATTCGTTTCTCCCGAAGGGGTAGAATGCGTTTTTGAAATCTACGAACGAACGAACGAACGAACGAACGAACGAACGAACGAACGAACGAAGGAACGAACGAACGAATCGTGGAAGAGAACCACCTTCGGGTATGGCAAAGCCATGCCAACGACGTTGATCATCCATTTTCTGTCCTTTCCACCTGCCTTAGTCCCTACTACTACTACTACTGCTACTATTGCTACTACTTCCTACCCACCCTCTTTCTCTTTCTCTATCTCTTTCTCCCATATGTAGTATAACGTTGGTATTCTCATCAAGATTCGGCTCGCATAGGTACCTGTCCCGCGAGGGTCCCCGGGAAAGTGCAAATGGCCCTTAAGGACTTTCCTTAGCAACGTACTGTAACCCATGCACGAAGCTTCTACCACGGAAGAGATTATCCGCGCTTTTCTCGAGTTCGATACTTCCGTATAAAGGGATCCTTTCGAAAAAGGAGAAAGGGGAGAATAATAAAGGAATAGAATTCAATCTCTCTCTCTCTCTCTCTCTTTCTCTCTATTTATCTATCTATCTCTTTCTCACTCTATTTCTCTTTTTCTTAGCTTAGTCTCTCTCTCTCTCTCTCTCTCTCTCTCTCTCTCTCTCTCTCTCTCTCTCTCTCTCTCTCTCTCTCTCTCTCTCTCTCTCTCTCTCTCTCCTTCTCTCTTTCTCTATCTATCTAACTCTGTCTATCTCATTTTCCCCTTTTCATTTATAGAATCGAGAGACACGCCAGACGCATTTCGATCAGCAAACCTTTCGTCGTAGTTTCGAATAGTACCTTAGTATAAGAATTCAAGATCGATTAGATCGAGGGCAAGTAATCTCGCTGGATGGACCAAAGTTCGCGAATTCGTCGTTACTCCGAAACGAATTCACTTTGGGACACCGAGAATTCTTTCTACTCTGGGATAAACTTTTATTTCCTTCGTCTTCTCTTTCTCTCTTTCTCTCCTTCTCTCCGTTCCTATTCACCTTCGAATTTTCTTAGACGAACGTAGAGAAAGTGTCGCCGAGTTGCGGTTGCATTTTCTCTTAGGGGAGAAGAATTTACGATCTATAAAAATGGGAATTTAGAACGGTAGGTTTAGAGTTCGTATCGGAGACGAGTCACAAGAGATTTTACATATCACCGTTCTAGCATTGAACGAATTGTGAAATTTTGATTTCACCCTGTAGATATTCGCTTTTATGAATTCAACGGAACAGAACTGTGCATTTGTTAAATCTTAATGTAAAGTAGTACCTTTACATATAGAGTACATATCTCTATAAGGACAGACGGAGAAAGAAAGAGAGAGAGAAATTTTCTAGTCGAGGTACATTATGATTTATCTTACGGAAAGTACGTTCATTTTTAAATAACTCTAAGCGGAAACCGCAACGCGAACCATGGAACCGCTTCATAAATATCGAATCGAAAGGTATTCCTGTACAGGAAACGAGTCTATGCTGCTGTCCGGATTTTTGTCCGCGTAGCATTAACGGGATGGACGGATTTCTGGCAGACTGCCACAAGCGCCATTAATCCAACACGCGTGTACTCGAGATTCACACGTACGTACCGAATCTGAGTATGTCTTTCTTGTACACGTACCTACAACTTGAGCCTCAAATGGATGAGCTTTAACTCCCCATTCACCTGGCAACTTCGCACAACGTGAAACGTTACCAGCTGCTCGACGGATCTCTCTGTTATCGAGAGAATTCATAGTGGAGAGAGAGAGAGAGAGAGAAAGAAAAAGAGAAAGAGATGATAGTAAGGGTATCTCTAAACAACATCCTTATCGATGATTTTTACAATTTGTGAAAGAAAATTCATTCGAGTATTACGAACCGGAAATGAAGAAAAACATTACAACGACGAAAAGTAGAAATAGGGTGAAAGGGGGGCAAGGGAGAATATAAAAATTCGTGGTTTTCTGTCAAATGATGCTACAAATTAGTGTTGAAGCATTGGCAGCAACAAAAGCGAGAGCATTAGCAGCCAGTACTAGCAGGAACGGCGAGCACCATACCATCGTCGCGTAGTTAATGAGATTCGACATAGATGAAAGGGCCCCGAACGAACGTTGAATTAATGGAATTGTCGAGTCTACGTGAGAGAGCGAGAGAGAGAGAGAGAGAGAGATGAGGCTCCATCGATCCCCCGTGGAAACGATGACCTGGTTCCATCGTTCGAACGTAGATAGGTACCTACCTATCGAAGAGAGGACGACCGTTCATGGCATAGGTGATAGCCTAGGTGGTTTGGTCGTCACTATAGGTGACGATGTAAGTGTCCGATACTTGGCTTTTCCTTCGTTACGTACGATCGATCGAACGGGACAAAACTTTTCTTCTCCTACTTCTTCTTTTTCTTCTTTTTCTTCTTCTTCTTTTTCACCGTATCCCAAACGAATGGATAAAGAAAGTCAAGATGAACGTTCCATACCGTAAAGAACAATAAATCTTTCGATGAGGGATAAATGATAAAAATCAATTTGAAAAGGATTCGCAGTATCGTCCAGTTTAATCCTAGTCCTTAAGCGATTTAATGAAATCGTTTAAGGTTGACTACTACTACTAACCCAACCTTCGCTTTTTTACTGACTACTACTATTACAACTACTGCTGCTGCTATTACTACTTCTACTACTACTTCTACTTCTACTATTACTACACTACTACTACTACTACTACTACTACTACTACTGAATCACGGATTAATGAAATCGTCCTGAAGCTCTACCCTTTAGCCTAGCCCTCTATCTTTCCACTCGGAATTGGCAAACTTGTTCGCGACGTTGTATCGTTCTCCAGTTGAAGATAGGCACGCGTAACCACGATCCCCCAAATGGAGAAAGTTTCCTGCTCGAAAGGGCGGCTCTCGTTATCGTTGACCGCTGACCCCCTCCCTCCCCCTTCACTCAACCCACCTCACTCCTCACCCACTCCCACCACATCCAACCTTCCATCCAGAACCTCGCTCGTTCTTCCTGAGTCCATCGAAAAGGCTCAACCTTGGTAACCACTGAAGGGAGGAAACCGGCTTAACCTTCCTCTTCTCTCCTTTTGCTTTTTTAACTTTTCGAGGGTCGCTACGTGAGCTATGCCACCGTGGAGAAACGTTTCCATCTCGTTTTCTCTTTTCTTTCTCTTTCTCTTTCTCTTTTTCTCTCTCTTTCTCTCTCATTCCAGTTTTCTCGATGATACGATGCCAAATAGGAAGGCGTTTTGTAAACGGTTTATCTCTGAGTTCGATAAAGTTTAGCTTCGCTGAGACATTTGGCACGCGACGTGGACCGAAGAAGAAGAAGAAGAAGAAGAAGAGGGATAGAAGAGGGGAGGAGAATATTACCGTCGTTGAAGATGATAAAGTCTGGGATTGTTAGCGAGCAACTTCGAAAACTACGCTTTTAAAATAAGCGGTACGCTTTTGTATAAAGAGAAAAAAAAGATCTCTCAAGACTTTCATGCCTCTTTCTTTCTACCCTATCTTATCAAACTTTGTTATATCTCTCTCGGTTGTTTTTTCTTTTTTTCTTTTTTTTTTTTTTTTACCTTTTTGTCTTTCTTTCTTCTTCCCCCTTTTTTTTATTTTTATTTGTTTTGTTTTATTTTATTTTGTTTTATATTTCTTTTTTTTTCTATTTTCTTTTTTTTAACTGCGGCTTTTAATTTACCGAATATGAACTGGTTTTCGAGAATGCGCAACGCGCGTTACGCAGGTACACGTTTTTACGTGAAAAAATTGTTAACATGAATTTGAAAAATTAAAAGCGATCTTTTTCATTATTAAATTTCATTTCACAACGAGAGTACTCGGTTTTCCTATTATTCAGGTAGAACGAAGTTTCTCGATGTAAATCATTAAAAATCATAACTCTCGAAAGTATTAAAAATTACTTGGAAAAATTAATGATAAAACATTTTCTATCCTCGTAAAAGTAATTATCTTAATGACTCCTAAAGAAGAAAAAGAGAAAAGAAAAGAAAAGCAAAGCAAAGCAAAGCAAAGCAAAAGAAAATACGTAGGTACCTAGCTAAGACGTAAAGACGATTTACGATTTGCTTGACGTAAGAAATAACGTCAGAGATGTCGTTCCTGGATAAGAATGTTAATTCGTAGGCAAGAGTTGGTCGTTCGAGCGTTCGTTAATTAAATTTACCTAGGGCTCTCTTCGTCCGTTCTCCCGCTGTGCACCAAAATGGCCTAGAGTCTCGTAAATTTTACGAAATTTTTCCCTTCCTCCTTCTTTAATTCCAGCTTCTCTCAGCACGCGACTGAACTATATTAATAAAAGAGAGAGAGAGAGAGAGAGAGAGAGAGAGAGAGAGAGGAAAGGAAAAGATTTTATAAATTATAAAATTATTAAAATCCGTATCCTGAAATAACTCCTTCAGTCCTACGTTCAACGCACTTTTCATTCACCAATTCACCATAGAGAAGAGACATTCTCTGAGAGAGTATTTGTATATCTAACCTTAGAGAATATGTAGTATTACGTATGTATTATGTAAACATTTAGAACACTATTCCCATTGGAGCGATAATAGTAGGTACCTAATGTTTGCGTTACGGACAATAACAATTTGAAGGGAAATCAGAAAGCATGAATAGTCTGTGTAGGACACGCTCACGTGCCAGTAACGCAATTGTCGATTTCCCAGTCTAGGAACGTGGCTTCTCTGTAACGATGGACATCCATCGATTACACCCATCCGTAGGCATGGAAAGGGATGAAGAGGAGGAAGAGGAGAGGGAGAGGGAGGAGGAGGAGGCCCGTAGGGCTCTACGTTCACAGGAGACTGCCTTCTCCGAAGCTTTGGAAGCTTGCTTCGTTGTTTGCTGCTTCGGTTGGCTGGTCTGGTCTGGTCTGGTCTGGTCTGGTCTGGTCTGGTCTGGTCTGGCCTGGCCTGGCATGACCTGGCCTGGCATGGCATGGCCTGGCCTGGGATGGCCTGGCATGCCCTGGCATGGCCTGGCATGGTCTGCCTGCCGGTTTCATACCAGCATTACGTGATTTGCATGGAGCTCGACGAACGTGCGACGGCTCGCTCGCATTGCGTCGCGTTATCCGACGATAACGTTGGAAATGGCAATGGTATAAGGAGATAGAGAGAAAGATAGATAGATGGATAGATAGATAGATAGATAGATAGACAAAGAGAGAGAGAGAGAGAGAGAGAGAGTAAGAGAGTTACATGGAACTCGACAAGACCTTGGCCGATTAATGGAACGACAAACTTGATGGAATTGGTAAACTTGGCCATGAGCTATAGCAGCTACGTCCTATTGTGGGCATCGAACTTGAATCGGAAGTGGACTAAACTGTTCCAACCGGCATCGTTTGTTGTTCGCTAGGAACTTTCCTTCCAATACCTACGAAGATAAAATAGTTAGTAGTTCGACGTTCGAACAGGAAAGAGCTACGAATAAAAATGTTGAATCTCGCTGAAGTTAACATTACGTATGTATGTATGTGCATCATATGTACTTTTCTCTATTATGTATATATATATACCTACCTACGTAGTAAAACGAATTCTCTTGAGACTTTACTCTATTGTCTCTCATTTTCTCTTTCTTTTTGTATGGTATATATGTATATATATGTGTGTGTGTATATACATATATATATATATATGTATGTAAGTACGTACGTATGTATGTATATATATGTATATATATGATCCAGGGATCTTTCTCAAGGGATCTTTCTCGATAGCTAAAATCCACAATCCACGTCACGTAACATCTCGTAACGACCGTAAACGTATTAACATGCGTAGGATCGGGCTAAAGGGTAGCCGGAAGGTATTAAAAACGTGAGATGTTTATCTTTTCAATGTGACAGACGAAATGAGTGGGCGAGGAGACTCGGAGATTTTAGTTCTAGATCGAACAAGGATGCATCGTTTATTCGAGAATGAGAGAAAGAGAGAAATGAGAGAAATGAGAGAAAGAGAAAGAAGATAGAATGAGACAAATAAAAATGAGTTGCCACCTTTGAAAAAGTCCTTGGCCTCTTAACGAAAGAACGCTTCTCTAATTCTACGGATTGTAGGCAGGAACGTTAAAGAATACTTTTCTTTCTTTCTTTTATTTTTTTTTTCATTTGTCATTTTTCATCGTTTAAATACGGGGGTGGTAATCCATCGGATCGAGCAACGTTTTTCAAAGAGAGAAAGAGAGAGAGAGAGAGAGAGAGAGAGAGAGAGATAGAAATAGACAAAGAAGAAAAATCTCACCCGGATATCGCATAGTTTTATAGTCGACGTTTTTTTTTCTTCTCTCTCTTTTCTCTCTCTTCCTTTTTTTACTTTCTTTCTTCCTTTCTTTCTTTCTTTCTTTCTTTCTTTCTTTCTTTCTTTCTTTCTTTGTTTTTTTTGTTCTTTTTCTTTCCTGTTTTTTTGTCTCCCCTTTTTCTCTCTTTTTGATAGATTGCATAGCAAACAATGCTCAACACAAGTAACGCCCGTTCGTAGGTGAATGTGGCATTCATCTCCATTGTCAGGAAGCGAACATCCTGCTGTAGCTACGTTGGTTGCTGCCGTACCAGTTTCTGCCGGGACTAGCTAGCTACCTTCCTTGCTTCCTTGCTTGCTTGCTTACTTGCTTCCCTGCCTGCTCGCTCGCTCGCTCGCTTGCTTGCTTGCTCGTTTGCTTGCTTGCTCGCTTACTTGCTTGCCTGCTGCCTGCCTGCCTGCCTGCCTCCCTGTCTGCTTGTTTGCCTGCTTACTCTATAACTCTACCGAAATAGAGTATGCAAGCTAATCTTGAACACAAAAGATAGGAAATGAAAATGGAAGAAAGTCCTTTAATCCTAGTAGGTATATTCGTGTGTGTGTGTGTGTGTGTGCATATATTTGTATATACATATACATATATATGTATATATATATATATATATATATATATATATATATATATAAACTTGTTCATTTTGGAGGATCTATATGTCATCATATGAGAACCATTTATTTAGGAATTACGTATGTGTGATAAGTTAGTGTTAGTTGCAAATGTTAATATTAATTTTTTGAACGATCTCGTTGACGTTTTGACAAATGATCGTATTTTTGTCTCTCTCTCTCTCTCTCTCTCTCTCTCTCTCTCTCTCTCTCTCTGTCTCTTTTTTTTTTATAGAGAAGACTATAAAACGATAGTATTTTATCTGTTTCCTCATACGACATGACTTTACGATAGGAAGAACGTATGAAATATTGACGTAGATAACTATGCCAGTGGTCTCTGGTGTACGATGGGAACTTCATCCACTTTCAAAGTCGTTTATCCTGAAAGAGAGAGAAAGAGAAAGAGTGGGAAGGGATAGGGGAAGAAGAGTAAAGTCGTGCGAGTTACGCTTTACTCTTCGTACTTTTTAACTTGCAATAAGCGCCACGTAAATCGCGAGAACACTTCACGCCTAAGAATACTCTTGGGTATTTCGAACTAGTGTCTACGTTTACGCGTGCGTTAGAAAAAAAAGAAAAGAAAAAAAAAATGAAAAAAAAAATAAAAAATAAAAACCTTTAATACATATATATTATTTATATTCTCGGCGTTGTCGTCATCAGGACGAATGTCCTTTAATAAATTTTCATGTTTATGGGTTGCGTTTAAAAGAAAAGAAAAAAAAAAAAAGGAAGAAAATAAAACCGAAGCTCGATCACGAAGCAAAACTCGAAAATCAACGTGGAGATCGTAATCATAAATAAAATCTCGCGTACCGTGGATATAGCTGGAACGTACGATTTTTATCCTTCTGTAAAAAGAGAATGAAAAAAAAAAGATAAATAAATAAATAAATAAATAAATATATATATAAATAAAAAAAGAATTTTTTCCTCGGTCCTTCTCTAACGAATACGTGACGGTGTTCAGTTCGATAAAGATTGCACGAATACGAGCATCGGCCAGAATCGTTCGTCGTTTTATAAATATTTACTAGACGATTGGTTGCTTCTCGATGTTAAAAAAAAAAATAATAATAATAATAATAATAATTCCTGATACGAACGATTCCGATCTAATATAGCATCCTGCGAATTTGGATCTATGCAAATAACGACGATCTGTTCGTTTTTATAATAAAATTCAACCGCGAACGTTATTCGTTCGTTCATTCGTTCAGTAGGAGAGGATGATTCGAAAGATGTGTAAAAAAAAAAAAATGGAAGAGAAAAATATTTTCGATGCTGTCGTGTAACACGCGATACCTACATTTATTTCGAGAAAATGAAAAATGATCTTTTTTCTTTTATGTATTTATTTATATTTATATATGTGTGTGTGTGTGTGTGTGTGTGTGTGTGTGTGTGTGTGTGTGTGTGTGTATATATATATATATATATATATATATTCATTCAAATCCAGGAAGAAGTTGATTAAAAATTAGCAAGCACAAGATAATAAAATATTCTTATCAATCGATTCACTTCATAAAGAAGTATTCACCGTCTATTTTAATCTCGCGTTGTCGTCATCATAGTCGTCGTTAATTAACATAATTAATGAACGATAAGATTGAAAGTAGCGAGTAGACGAAGATATCTTCGTAAGACTCGATCGTCGATAAATCGTTCGTCGAAATCTTATTGATGTCAATACGAGAAGAAAAACTATAATAATTATTATCGTACAACAATAATTCGTACTTAATATAAAAATCGCATAAATACAAATACGTAGAAAATACGTTCGACATAATATTTCGTATTAATTGAATTATTCATTCATTCATTCATTCATTCATTCATTCATTCATTCATTCATTCATTCATTCATTCATTCATTCATTCATTCATTCATTCATTCATTCATTCATTCATTCATGCATTCATTCATGCATTCATTCATTCATGTTGGTTGCTCGTCGACAAAGTAAAGAACGATAAGAACGAACCTCGAGACCATTATATAAAATAATTGGATTTTTAACCAGATAAGGATCGCGAACGAGGTTGTCTCAGTAAGACACGACATAAAGATGGGAGTTGGAAAATGGTCGGTTAGAATGCCGCCATTAGAACGATTTTATTCGTCGGATTCTGACTCATCTTCTTTTACTACTGTCTCTCCTTCGTTCAGCTTTCTCTTCTCCTTTTTTTCTGCTCCATTCTTCTTTCATCTTCTTCTTCTTCTTCTAACAGAAGATTGAATAAATATATACGTAGACACTCGTCGGAATAAGTTCACGCGATATTCGCTTAGAGAACCCTTACAATACGCAAATACACGTGGATCTCCTCCGAGTTCTCTTGCCTTCGTTTCCTAAGCGTTGCACAATGGAGGACCAGCTGCCAGCGCTAACATCTTCTTCTATTGCCATGGATTCTATTCGAATTAGATGTTCTTCGAGAACGAGTTATATCCACCCGTTTCCTCACGCAGTTTCTATCGCGTGACTTGAAATCCACGGTACGACGAAAGATATATGTGAAATACTTAAAGGAAATTAGAAAAATCTAACTCCGATATAAATCTTTTTATTAAAAAGCGATCAGCAATGGCGATCTTCTTGAAATATTTCTCAATTTTTCTTTCAATTTGTTTTCGAATATTCGTATTTCGAAATATTGAAAAGGATGGACAGGGAGGAGGATAATAAAGAAGGATGTGAACAACTGATGAACAAGAAATTAACTTAAAATATTTTCGTAAGATGTTTTTCTCTTTCGTTCTGTCGAAAGGAAAAAGAAAAAAAAAAGAAAGAGAGAGAGAGAAGGGGAGAGAAGAAAGTTCCTATTTTCTTAGTTTCTTCTCGCATCATCCCTCCTCGAAAGGAAAAAGGGAAAAAGAAAGTGGACAGGAACCTCCTGCAAATCCTCTCTACCGTCAAGACTTTTCTCGTTTGGCTCGATGACTCCCTATCTTTTCCTCTCTCTGTTCCATCGTAGCAAAAGAGAACATTGCCAAGATGATAAGTCCTTTTCTAAGTGCCCAGAAAGTAAATCGTGTTTGCCCACCTCGTTCGCGACACACTTTTCGCCCGATGGCTGCCTGGTTTTCTTTGTCGACGGATATGGCTGAGAAAGAGAAGGAAGAGAAGAAATAGGAGAAAGAGGAAGAGGAAGAGGAAGAGGAAGAGGAAGAGGAAAAGAAGAGAAGAGAAGAAAGAGGAGGAAGACGAAAGGATATGTAAGTGGGTAAAGGAGATGGAAGAAAAGAAGAAGGGAATGGAAAGAGAAGAAAGAAGAGTTTCGTTTCTTCGCTTCCTGCTTTTAGTCTTCTTAGCTTTTCTGTCTTGAAAAGAAAGGAAAGAGTAAGAAGAAGAAGAAGAAGAAGAAGAAGAAGAAGGTAAAAACGAAAGAAAGAAAAGAGGGAAATGACAATGGCAAAGATAGTGGCAACGCCATACTCATGAAAGAGTCGTGGCTGAGTATACCTTTCGCATTTTCTCCTATCGTAGATCGGCAAGCAACGCTATTAGGAAAACTTGCGATTATAGTGATAGGATTACGCGATGCACCCAACCCATTGTCTTCCTCTCTTTTCCTCTCTCTCTCTCTCTCTCTCTCTCTCTCTCTCTGTTTTCTTTCTCCTTCCAAGGTGAATTCTTACGCCCAGTGCACTCGATATCACTGAGAAACTTCCATTGAAAGTAATTACGGGAGTTGCAGCGTGGTGTGCTTCCATTATCGAACTTGGAGCTATCCGATGGCCATTGTGCATCGGGCAAACTTATAAAAGTGTTAATCAAGAACGAAACGTATATATATATATATATATCTTTATTTTCTTGATAGTTTAACGCATTTTGTATGTTTGTCTTTAAAAAGTTTTCGATAAAAAACTATAAATAAATATATATATATGTATATATATATATATAATTTTCTTGATTAAGTTCTCTTTAAATTTGATCGTTATCGAATAACTAGCATGTTAAAAGTCAATTTTACACGGTATGCATTCACGTATAATCTTAGTCATCGTACAGCGACAAGCAGCAACGAACTAGTTTATCGCTCGATCATTCGGTGTAATTTGTGTGGCGAGCTAGAGAGTAACAAGAAATAGTCATCATCGAGCGTGCCAGCAAGTGCTTCTTGCGAATATTGCTCCCGTTTGCCGACGTTGTTACATTGGTCAGAATATCGTAACCGCAACGCCATATGGACCATGAATCGGGCAAAATTACTGGTCCAAACGCGGAATTGAATTGTTTGGAGATGAGTTGATCTCACGCTTAATTATTTACAATTGTTATATAAAGCGTGATTTTATCGAGATGGTTAACGATGATGTTATCGATTATATTATTACGTTTCTTTTCTGTTTTTCTTAATTTTTTTGTTCTCCTTTTTTCTTCTTTTTCTTAAGAAACGTTTATTTACGCAAGGATTTTCTACATTGAATTTTTATTAAAAAGAAAAAGAAGAAGAAAAGAAAAAGAAATGTACTGTTTGGATTCGAATTACAAAGAGATATTTTATCGGAAGAGGAACGACAGGAAGTCGATTCGCTAGGAAGAACGAAAACATCGTCCGTCGAAATGAAAGATTCAAAAGAGATCTCTATCTCTCTCTCTCTCTCTTTCTTTTTCTCTTTCTCTTTCTCTCCCTTTCTCTTTCTTTCCCTGTCTTACTGCACGTAGCGACACAGCTAATTCAATATTTTGCAATGCTAACGGGGAGTGGTAACTACGGGCAAATCTTCAATGAAAACTCGATGGGTATAGCTCTTTTCTCTCTCTTTCTCTCTCTCTCTCTGTCTCTCTCTGTTTTTTATTTTCGAAGAAAACTTTGCGACGTCGAAGGAACAAAGGAACGTTATCATAAGACCCATCGAGAATCACGTGGAAAATTCATCTCCTACCCCTAGATTTTGCTTTTGGACATCGCCGAAGGTCGAATCTGTTGGGCAAACACTAAGAGCAAACTAGGGTGGAAAGCTTGGTCGAATTCGAGCTTCAAAAAAGGAAAAGAAAAAAGAGAATAAAATTCTAGATCGAAGACGTGTAAAAAGGTTTAGTAACCAATTTCAAGTTGGTAAGAATTCCTTGCTGGAAATGGAGTTTCGTTATAAAAAAAAAAAAAGAAATTACAAGTTTCGACTGCGAAATAGAAAGAATGGTAAAGAAAAGGAAGGAAATGAGAAAATGCTGAAAGACGGAGACAGACAGAGAGAGACAGACAGAGAAAGACAGACAGACAGAGAGAGAGAGAGAGAGAGAGAGAGAGAGAGAGAGAGAGAGAGAGAGAGAGAGAACAGAGAAGGAAAAAAAATATAACGTACATCGTGAAAATATTTTTCTCATATTCGAAGCACCACCGTTGTCGTCGTCGTCGTCGTCGTCGTCGTCGCCTTCGACGTATAAAAGCTTTCGTTTTTTATCGCCTGCTCGTATTTAATATAAATTCCAGCTTTTCCTTCCTCTCCATCCCACCCCCGAAGTATCCGCGTTCCACCAGCTCGGAGAATACTTTTTTTCCTTTTCTCTATTCTTTATATTTCTTTTTAATTCTATAGCACTCGCGTCTGTTTCATCTCGGTTAGTAACCACATTTCAGTTGAAAGAAGAGGATTCTCTTCTTTCGTCTTTATGTATGCTTTTTCCTTGGCGTTTTCTCGTGGAAAAAAAAATAGGAGAAAAGAAGGAGAGAAGAAAGAAAGAGGAAAAGAAAAAGAAGAAAGAAGAGAAGAAAGAGACAAAATATATACCGCTTTCCTATTTTATACATGTAATCTTCGTGAAAGAGAGAAAGAGAGAGAAAGAGAATTTTTTGTCAACATTGTCACGAAGAGTTAATTCCATAGACCAATTCCTATGTTTCGTATTCGTTACGCTTGTAAGGGTAACATTACATTAACATTGTAAGGATGAAAAGAAAGGAAGGACATCGAAAAATATAACGAAATAAGAGATTTTACTTGTTGGCATATTTAAGAGTAATGAACCTCTCTCTCTCTCTCTCTCTCTCTCTCTCTCTCTCTCTCTCTCTCTCTGTCTCTCTCTTTCTCTCTCTCTCTTTCTTTCTTTCTCTATCCTTTTCTCTCTGAACGAATTCAATCGAGTCACGTCAAAACTCGCTCCTATCAAATCGTGAAAGTTTTTTAAAATTATAAACTTGTTTTCTTTTTTCCTCCCTTCCTTTCTCTATCGGCCCAACAATCTTCCATCGCCGCCCCCGTTTCTCTTTCTTCTAACAGCGCTGATTTCTCGCGTGAAGCGGAACGAAACGAGCTTTTGGCATGTCACACATCCGGACGAAATTTACGATTCGAGTAAAGGAATCCTCTTCTTTAGAGAGAACACGCCCCCGTAGCTAAATTATTTCACCCTGGAGGCACCATTGCTTCTACAGATTGCGACCTCATTCTCTCTCTCTCTCTCTCTTTCTCTCTATCTCTCTATGTATATATGTTATGTCTCTTTCGATTCTAACTCGAAAAACGACACATGAGAATTATAAGAAAATAAGAACGTGTAAGGAGAGACTGAGGACGCACAATCGGATCAACGATAATTTCGAATTTCAATGGTATTTTTATAATTGTCGAAGGTACGAGCTTGTTGTCCAATTAAAACGCTACGGGGAAAAAAAGCACGAGCTTTTCCCGCTGTCATCCATCATATTCTTTTTTTTTGTTTTGTTACTTTTCTCTCTTTTTTTCTCGTCAAAAAACGATGTTTCACAAAGGAGATCGTGTTGATTCGACAAATACAAATTTTTTTTTTTTTTCGATCGATTATAGAGAAAAATGATCCTTTTTTTTCTTTTTTTCTTATCTGCAAGTGATCAATCCGTTAATAATAATAATAAAAGAAAAAAAGAGAAACAATATATATATATATATATATATATATGCATATGTATATATATATATACGTATAGTATACAAAACATACACACACACACGCATATTGGACAATAGAATGCCTTTTCGTTATATCCTATGTAACATCACACAGTGCATAGACATATACATACATAAGTATAGTCTCGAAACCAAAGGAAAAGTTTATTGTGGTGTTCGCTTTCTGTGCAACGTCAAAGGCTACTACGTATATATATATATATATATATATATATATATATATATATATATATATATATTGCAGGTGGTATGTCCCACTTTTCTCGTCGATGATCTTCTTAAAGGAACCTCCGTGTATTATGCGCATACGTTTTCACATTTTTGCTTGACGCGTGTATAGGTATAGGTATAGGTAGATAGTATATAGTTGTACCGTTGATCTATATTGATCAACGACGAGCTCTTGCACGAAGAAATATGCAAGAGCCTTTTCGAAAATTTAAAAAAAGGAAACGCAGCGTCAAACTACGAAAATTCTTACGAACGTATACAAAAGATTCCATCGTTGTGATTTCATCTTTCGTTATCTCTCTCTTTCTCTCTTTTTCTTTCTTCTACTTTTACGAAAGAAGTTATTATTAGAAGAATTTTGACAAGAAGATTTTCTTTTGTATTTTAATATGACGTTTAACACGATTACACTTTCTCATTCCATCTTAAAAAATATATTTCAGACAGCATTCTTATTGGATTATTAGCATTAATTGCAACACTAAGGAAGTTTCAAGCGTTAGGAAATTGTACAGGGAAAGAGAGAGAAAGAGAGAAAGGAAAATAGAAATGCAAGATCTTCGAAATTAAGTAATGTCTTTCTCCGAGTAATTTCGTTCGTTACAACCTCGATGTAACTTTCTCGAACATTTAATCATTAGAACGACGACAAGCGGATTAGCGGAGAAGAAAAAAAAAGAAAAAAAGAAGGACGCACGTATTTCTTCCTCCATCTTTCTCATCTTACGCTCGCTCTCTCTTTCTCTCTCTCTCTCTCTCTCTCTCTCTCTCTTTCTCTCTCTTTGTAATATCTAATATTTCCATTCGTTGGACGGCTCTAAGCGTGGCTTCTAAGTTCATTAAACTTGTGTTTACAAAGTTTCTTTCTCTTCTGTTGGCCGATGCTCCTTTAAGAATTATTCTTCAATCTAACTTTCATTCGAGATTACTCGAGCGTGGTATGAGCTTTCGTTTGACCTTGTCGAACGATCCGAGTAATAACGTTCGCTTCGATAAATTTAGACGATAGTAAACTTATCGATACTCTTTTCTATCGTTTTCTCTTCACGGTATGTATTTTCGATTGAAAATAAAGAAAAGGAAAAAAAATCAATCATATAATGGAGAGAACGTTACGTTTAGCTCGATCCATTGTAAATATTTAGAATTGGAACGAAATTTTATCGCATTATTGATTTAATTTAATCCGATAGCGATACTCGATATAAATTTTATAATACGACTCGATCGACTCAATATCGTACTATCGATTATATAGTCAAAATAATATGATATCTTTTAACCGTTGTCTGCGAGATAACTAGTATACGAAAAAACGAGTAAGAGGAATAAATAGAATGAAAGAGAGAGAGAGAGAGAGAGAGAATCGAGAATTACACATATACATGAACATACACACACACACACATACACATACACACATGTATATAGAAACGAATCGGGCAATTGTTAGCAGGAAATAAAAGAAGCAACTCGGTAGAGTTCGTTATGACAGTTCGTTAGCTGCGTAAATTGCCGACTCGTCGTTAATGGGCGGTTACCAATTATCGAATCGATTACTTCATTAGTTAACTACAATTTTCTGCCCTGGTTTCGAATGGTTGGAAAAGGTGGATACTGCTACTACTGCTACTTCTACTCTGCTTCTGCCACTGCAACGTACGAAGACAACTTCCCCGTAAACCACGCTCGGATGCATGCTACTCCTCGTTGGAGGGCCGTTAACGTGAAAATAAAGCAAATTACAGAAAATCCAATAACGTTCGTGTCGTTACGAAGCCATTACAACGGACAAACACCGCTTTTACGCGTTATATCCATTTATACGCGTATAAACAATTTATTCCTTAACGAGGAATTTGTGTATGTGAAAAAAAGGGGGGGGAATAGATAAAATAAGAAAAAAGAGGAACCGACAGAGAGAAAGAGAGAGAGAGATAAAAAAAGAAAGAAGAAAAAATGAAAAAGAAAACTTCCAAGTAAGAAAGTAAGATTGATTTTCTTCACTGTTTTTTTTTTCTTGCCTAGGAAAAGAGTTCGCTTCCACCTTTTTGCATAATTTTCAATCGATTTCTCTATGACGTCGAGAAAGAAGAAAGAGAGAGAGAGAGAGAGAGAGAGAGAGAGAAACTTTTCGTACTAGTCAAACTCGACCGATAGAGAAAATTTTCTTAATCGATTTTTTTAATCTCTTAACATTTAGTAAGCGAGGTAATTAATTAATCGAGCCGCGAATCCTCATGGGTTGGAGTTAGTCAAGAGTGTCGTGTGGGATTGGCACGTTCTTCTTTAATTTACGAGCTCCTCCATCCTACGGTGATATACTTTCTTTTTTTACAAGAACACCAGCACCATTTTTTCAGTATATATACGTCCATACATACATACATACATACATACATACATACATATATATATATATATACACAGATACTTATGTATATATATATATCAATCGAACCTCGTAAAATAATTCCACGGTTCGTTAAGTATCAATTGAAAGAACCATCGTGCACGATACGTGCATTAAATTACGCGCGAAAAGTTAGATATAATATTATCTATATTTTTATGAACTCCCATGAGAGAGGAAGATCGAAATGAATTCTCGACGCATATATACATACATACATACATACATACATACATACGCGCGCGTACGTATATACGTATTTATTTATTTACACACACACGCGCGCGTGCGTTGCCAAGAAAAAAACGATAGAAGAAGAGAGAAGGATACGGGCTAAACGGAAAAGAAGGTGAAGAAGACCAAGTAAATTTGAAAAGCGATAAAAAGATCGGCAATTCGAATTTTAGAACTCATAACCCCATTCGATTCGAACGAAACCGTCGTCGATCGATCGACGTAAAAAATGGAATGTGGTTTAGCAAAGTCATCGATTTATCATACTCTTTTATTTTACTTTTTTTTCCTCTCTTTTGTTTTTCCATTTTCTTGTTTTTTAAAATTCTTTTCCTCTCTTTCGTTTTAATACAAGTGGAGATACGTACATTAAAAACGAAGAACTCCAATTGCGTTTTATCCCGGGATATTAATTTTTATGTCTTGCTCTTTCGTTGCAATTAACTTTATTTCTCTCTCTCTCTCTCTCTCTCTCTCTCTCTCTCTCTCTCTCTCTCTCTTCCTCTCAATTTACTCTTTTTTTCTTTTTCTTTTTCTTTTTTTATTTTTTTTGTAAGCACTTGTCACACGAAAAACGATCGTGTTCCACAAATGAGATGGGAAGATCTACGATTTATTCAGGCGTGTTTCGTTGATGTTGCATTCATTGTCGCGGATAAAGCAGGATAATATGCAGCATTAAATGAGCAAAACGTCGGGGAGGGCCCGCGCACGGAGGGATTTAATGGCGCTTTTCGTGGCAGTCGTTAAAATAAATAGAGCCTACCGAGAGAACTTAAACTCTCGGGGCTTATCGTACCGATAAGGAAGCAATATTTTATCTTTTACTTTATCCACGCTCTTCCTCTCTCTTCCTCTCTCTCTCTCTCTCTCTCTCCCTTCTTCATCTTTCTCTTTCTTTCTTACTTCATCGTTATTCGTAAAACTCTCACCAACCCGTTATATCAAGAATCATCTGAATTTCCAATAAATTCGAAATCGGAACGCCTCCTCTTTACGATAACACACGTCGTCAAGTTATAGATACGAGAAAAATCCATTGGTTTGAAAGCGACAAGAGAACATCGAGTTTATTCCCCCCCCCGATAAAATCATTTTATCTCGTGAATGTACTCTCGCGTCGCGGTACACGACTATTTTTCTTCTCTCTCTCTTTTTTTTTTCTTTCTTTTTCTTTCTCTTTTTTCGTAACAGAAGAACAAAAGGTACCAAAATTCGTCACGAGATCCCTCTTCCTTCTCCTCACTTCAGCCAGAAACAGGCGGAATAAAAAAATTAGAATTTCTTTTTTTATCTGTTTTTCTCTTTTCTTTTATTTTATGCTCTTTCTTTTTTTTTATTTTTGTCAACATGAAATACGTGAGAAATTCGATTACGACGGTTCGATTGCGCTGTTTGTAATTAATTTTTTCTTTTCTTTTCTTTTCTTTTTTTCTCCTGGTATCACGATAGGAGAGATAGAAAGAAAGAAAGAAAGAAAGAAATTTAATAAAAATTACTTACCGAAACGAGCAATTTTAGATCGAAATTGCATTTATTTTCTCGAAACTATTCCTCTCTCTCTCTCTCTCTCTCTCTTTTTATTTATCTTTCCGCAAATGTGATTTCGATAAAGCAACGCTGCTTTATCGTTTAACAATAAGCGGTAGTCTCGATGTATCGTTCTGGTACCCCATATACCCCGGTATCTCATACCCCCATATCGATATTCCATTTTTCTTGTATTTATTACCGAAGCCATTTTAAACATCCGGTAGGTAAAGGAAGTGAAATTTTCAAAACGCGTATCAGTGGCTATTGCGATATCCACACGTGGTATCCAAATATTTGCTGTTATATATTTATACGAGGGAGGTGGTGATACGGGGGTGGGGAGAAGGGGGAGGGAACGAGGAAGAGGAGAATAAAGGGCGAGAAGGGTGAGGTAGGCGAAGAGAAGAAGGAAGAGAAAGAGGAGGAGGAGGAGGAGGAGGAGGTGGAGGGGAAAGAGGAGAGAATAAAGTATCGTTTGCTACGGAAGGCAGGGAAATTTATTCGTAACGAAAAAGGGAGTTAACTGCCTTCCCCGGCTTTGGTAGTTTCGTTTGAGATTCGTATAGGGAAAAAAAAAGAAAGAAAAAAAATCAACGTGAAGAGAAAGAGAGAGAGAAAGAGAGAGAGCATTGATAAATTATAGCTTAGAATATATAGCTTTGGTAAAATTGAAAAAAGAATTAATTGCGACTCGTTTATGTTAAATATGAATTTAACATATTATATTGATAGGTGAATTATAATAAAATAAATATATTTATTACAGGTACAAAGTAGAGGTGGCCGGAAAGTCTCTGCCGGTATTGACGAATCTCGACAAGGGTCGTTACGGCGTTCTAATATTCGAGAACCTTAACAAGTACCTGCAAATGGACAAGTGGAATCGAGAACTATTGGACAAGTATTGCAGAGAATACTCAGTTGGAATCGTTGGTTTTGCTCCTCCTGGTGAGGAGAGTCTCGTTGGTGCCCAACTAAAGGGTTTTCCTCTGTTCATACATACGAATCTTCGGCTGAAGGTTAGTTTCTAGTGGTACCTATATAATTTACTCCATCTTCTTCGAATTTATTTCGTGAGATAAGAGGGATAACATGCATTTCCCGAGAACACGAACGAACCACTCGACGACGACGACGTTATTGTGTTTTCGTCCATTCGAGAGAAACCTTTCTGTTCATCCTCCTCCGGTAGAAGATCGATAAAAAGCAACGGTCCGGTACGTCTCAAGGTCTATGACGAGAGGAGGATCAGAAAGAGGAAAAAAGAGTTAGAAAGAGAAAAAAGTTGTAGTTGTAATGGTAGTTATAGTAGTAGGAGAGTAGTAGTAGAAGAAGAGACGCGTAAAGATCACGCTACGGAGGCCGAACTCCGATCACAGAAAACTTTAAGTGGCAATCTCGTCGTGTCGTGACGAAACGACCGACTTTATTTCGTAGAAAACTTATGAGCCCGCACTGTGAACAAGGGCGAGCAAAAGGGAGAGAGAGATAGATAGATAGAGAGAGAGAGAGAGAGAGAGAGAGAGAGAGAGAGAGAGAGAGAGAGAGAGAGAGAGAGAGAGCGAAAGAAATTCTCGTAAAGTAGAATAATAAAAGACGTTGTTCCCTTCCAACCCTACTCGCACCTCTTCTCTTCGCTACCGTACAACCACCAAAGCATAATACGTTCTCGCGGCAATAGGAAAAATAGCGTTAAGCGATTCGTGGGAAAAGAACGTTACTCCGACGAATAAATTTGCATGCATCCCATTGCGGCGACACCGGTAATAATCTCGAAGCGATCCACTTTACCGTTCCCTTTTACAAATTGATATCGCTATTACAACGAACAAAGGAAAAAATTTAAAAGGAAGAGAAAATAAGAGAAAGAAAAAAAGGGGAAAACCTTTTTCTCCTTATCTTCTTTCTCTTCTTCTTTTCCTTCTTCTTCTCTTTCTTTTTCGTCTTCTTCTTTTTTCTTCCATACATTTTTCAAGTGTCGATGCGATAAAAGAAAGAACTTGTTTATTGTTTGATAAGGGAAAAAAAAGGAAAGAAAAAAATGTGAAGAATCATACCTAAAGAAATAGAGAAAAAATTAATAAAATAAATAAAAAAAATAGAACTCAAATGAAATAAAGAAAAAAAGTGGAAGAAGCTATGTCGTCGAGGGAACACGACGAGACGTGGCCGTGCGCGATTAAACGAAAAACATAGTAATTAATTACGCGTAGAGCTATGTGTATACCTACATAGCATTTACGTATGTATTATTACGTTCCGCTTTAATTCGCATCACTGTGCTCAAAAATATAATAAACGCTCTAGGTACCTGCATTCAGTTTTTCTCATTATGAATTTTTCTTCCTCTTTCTCTCTCTTTCTCTCTCTTCCTCTCTCTTTCTCACTTGGCATTCACGCGACTCTCGTAATACCTACCTAAAATCGTAAACGTTATTGTATCACGGATTTATTCAGGCAACAAATTTTACACACAGTTTACTGCATTTTCCGCATATTTCCACATCCATCTCCGAGACTTATCTTACGCGTAACAAAGTTGTAATAAAATCTCATTGAACAGACGAAGAAAAACAGACGAATCAACGGACGGACAGATAAATAGACAAAGAAAGAAAGAGAGAAAGAAAGAAAAAGAGACGTAGTCCATTTTCTCTGACAATGATACTCGACGATAGCTGTCAAGAATATCGTCGAGAAATGTTCGAGGAAACGACTCGCTTAGACTGTGAAACGAAACGAAATGAAATCAGTTTTTCACTCTAACGCAGGACGCCCAGTTGAACGCGGCATCTCCTATTCTACGATTAACCAGATCCGGAGAAACAGCCTGGGGACCACTTCCTGGCGGTGACTGGACCATTTTTCAGGCCAATCACAGTACGTACGAGCCGTTGGCCTGGGCACACAGGGACAGCCTCGACTATCCGACTAACAGAAGCCCTCTGGCCACTGTCATTCAGGTGAGAGGATCCTCTTATTGGACTTTCCTGTCACGTCTCCCGTTTTCTACCGTCCGACAGCTACCGAATTAATGCTCGTCGTTCTGCGTGTGCAAGCATTACCATTGATTTGTACGGAGCTTACGTGACTATCGAACTCTTTATTCGACTGTAATTAATCGCTCGTTAGATAGTCTCGAGTCGAGACGATCGAGAATCGACGTTTAATTTCCTCCCCTGCTTTCTTTTTCTTTCTCTTTCTCTCTCTTTCTATCTCTATCTCTATCTATCTCTTTCTCTCTCTGTCTGTCTCTCTCCTTCTCTCTTTCTATGTCTCTATGTCTCCGTTGTACTTACCTGGCTGAGATTGCTCCTGCAATTTTTTATATATGAAATTCTCGACTACGAGAATCGAGACCGTGTCATCGAGAAAAATAAATTCTACGGAGTCATTAATAATGATGTCATTGACATCGTACAATCTCGCATCGTTTTCTTAATAGACTTATGTGTATTTGAAAATCTATTTCTAAGCCTAATTCGGTCAGAAATATATATATATATATATATATATATATATATATATATATATATATATATATATATATATCCCTTATCGCTAAACCTCTCTTGGGATTTTATCCAGGGGACATGATAAATACGTTTCTCGTTTGGTCCAAGCATTCTGTTCTTTTCTTTTCTCTCTCTCTCTTTTTTCATCATTTCTTCTATGCCTTTCGTATCAACGTCCATAGTACGAGACGAGTGTAATTCGTAACTTCCTTACTACTGAGAATGGCATGGCGACAACCTTGAGAACAGTGACGTTGAAAATCGAGAATATCGAGCCAACGTAATTTCAGAGAGACAAAGTAAGGAAATAAATAGAGAAAGAGAGAGAAAGAGAGAGAAAGAGAGACAGGCAGAAAGAGACAGAAAGGGTGTAGTTTGTTAGAAAGGTTCTCTTTGGTTAAGGGCAACCGTTATTCCACTAACTCGCAATTTTTACTTTCTAAACGTAAAAGAGGCTAGATACCGTAGAGGAAAACAAATGAGGAATTTTCATGGTAGGAGAAGAAGCGAGATCAAACACCCATACGAGCAAGCGTGTGGCATCGCGAGGGGAGGGCTCGAAACAATTCGTAAAGCTCTATTACTTGGCGTTTACGATCGCACAGGAATTTCGGATTACGAGATTCCTTCGAGCAACCGAGGGGGCTTTGGAATGAGCGAGAAAGGACCCGTTTTCCTTTTTCCGAGGGTGATGCGCGAGTTTCTACGACGCTCGAGGGATGTTCTTTGTACGTCGTGCTATGCAAAAATAGCTCTGGTGGTGATTTCATGGAACTCGGAGAAAAAACTTTGCGACACTGTGAATTATTTATCTCTTTCTCTGTCTCTCTGTTTCTCTCTCTCTCTCTCCCTCTCTCTTTTTTCTTTTCTTTTTTCTTTCTTTCTATTCTTTTTTTTTTTTGCTAGAAACTCGCTGAATATTAAAAATCAATCGGATTACGAAATCGAATTTATCGATAGATTCGTAGCTCGTAGTACTAAATCAATGCCGTAAATTTTATTGTACCTTTACATTCGAAGCCGATACAGATGGTGGTGTATAGAAAAGAAAAATCGTTGGATGGAAAAATTTATGATGAAATTATGCACGTTAGATAACTTTATGGTGGATGGTAATACGCGTTATACGATTTCAATATAGACAGTGAAATAAAACGTTACAAAGTGACATTTATTTCTATAGGTACATATATGTACATATATGTATGTATGTATGTATGTATGTAGAATGTCTGAACTATTCTATCACGTTCCATATACATACATACATAGATACATATATAACTACGTACGTTCAGCACACACGTACATAGTCTCGATAGTCTCGTTTCTTTTGTCTAACATTTTCCTCTCTATTTCCATATATACTATTTCTAATATATATATATATATATATATATATATATATATATATATATACACGGATAACCTGGTGGATATACACACATACGTACTCATATCGATCGCATGTGAAATCTCTCTCTCTCTCTCTCTCTCTCTCTCTCTCCACTTTGGCGGGGAGTTTGGCGGAACGAAGATAAACTTATTTCCGTATCCCCAGATGAATTTCTTCCTCCGTGAGAAAAGGAGGAAACGCGTCGTCGCGTTTGATAAGAGAGATCCGATGCCGAGAGGCTCGCTCGCGCTTCGCTAACTATGTGAACGTCAAATGTTAACATTGATTTATGGACGTCGTTGTGATTTCGGTGCCTCAGAGAATACGGTACGCGCTATTCGTTCCTATCTATCCGTAGTACCTATAGCGATTACGTGTATTACTTTTGCCAAAAGAGTATAAAGCTCGTGAGAAATAGAAAGAGAGAAGAAACAGAAGAAGAGAAAGCAGAATAAGAAGAAGAAGGTGAAGGAGGAAGTAGAAAGGAAGGAAGGAAGCAAAGAAGGGAGAAGAATGAGTGAGAGAGGTGGTAAAGTTGATCAACGAACAAAATAAATTGGTGGGCTCGCAATGCCTGCAACGAAGCAAGCCACATGGCGTTGCTCATTAATCGAATGAACCAACGGCTGATTGGCTCCTGATTTAATTAACTGACTACCTGCGCGATCCTCTGCTCTCTTCGTTTCTCTTCTGCGAGTCACCCCTTTCGGTAATGGTGTTTATCAGTGAGATTATTATTGTTGTTTACTGCTAACAAGCTCGGTTCATAGCAAATTCCATAGAGCGAGAGAGAGAGGGAGGGAGGAAGGGTGGGAGGGAGGGAAATTACTCGTCGTACAACACAATTAACAGCTCGTGTCACTGCGATTAGGTCGATCTACTTTTCGGTATTGATATTCGCCATTATTATTTTAACGAGTCTCCATTGAAACAGTCGTACGGAACTATGTCCTTCATCATTTTCGATTGATCATTTTTATTAACAAATTGGTCTTTTTTTTCTTTCTCTTTTTTTAACGACAGGATCATGGGAGATACGACGGCATACAAAGGGTTCTATTCGGCGGTGGTCTGCGATTTTGGTTGCACAAATTGTTGCTCCTCGATTCGCTCTCGTATCTCTCTCACGGTCAGCTTAGTCTAAGCTTGAATCGTATGATACTGGTCGACGTCGACGACATATTCGTCGGTGAGAAAAGTACGAGACTTAAGAGGGACGACGTTATGGCTTTGCTCGCGACCCAACAAAGGATACAAGCTCTCGTTCCGGGGTTCAAATTCAACTTGGGGTTTTCCGGGAAGTATTTTCATCACGGGACAGCCGAGGAAAACTTGGGGGACGATATGCTCCTGGAGAACGTCGACAGGTAATTATACCTATAGTTATAAATTACTCCGAACTTTGTTGCGGTTGGTCTTTATCTAAGGTGTAAGACTGGCTTGCGTCTGCTGATGAACTTAAGTTAATCGAATTAATAATTACCTATCGAGGTATCATCATCCCCGAAACCCTTCCTGCCGTTCTAATTATCCAAACCTTTTAGATTTACGTGGTTTTCCCACATGTGGAACCACCAACAACCCCATCTTTACGAGAATGTGACCCATCTACAATTGGACATGGCACTGAACAAACAATTCGCAAAGGACCACGGTATACCAACGGTAAGCGGCTACAGCGTAAGTCCACATCACTCAGGCGTTTATCCGGTCCACGAAGGCCTTTACGAGGCATGGAAAAGAGTTTGGAACATCAAGGTCACTAGTACGGAAGAATACCCGCATCTAAGACCGGCCCGTTTGAGACGTGGCTTCATTCATCGTAACATCATGGTAAGAAGAACTCTGTAAGGAGGTATAGCTATGGATATCGGTTGAAAGCGTCACTACGCGACGACGAAGACGACAGGATGGATATCTAGGTCTGGGCCAATGTAAACGAGCGCCTGACCTATTAAATTGTCGGATCGATATATCCTGTATTTTCTTGTGTCGCCTGTGACTTCGTAGTTTGCGTCGGACATCACTTATTTATATAACTACTTGCGTTGCTCCAAAAAGAACTTAGAAACGAGAACGTTGCGACGTATTACACGTTCGTTTAAGTTTCCTTTCACCTTTTCTTTTTTTTTCTTTTTTTTTTTTTCTTCGTTTATCCTTTGAATCTTACCTTCGATTATGATCTTCTTTAAATAAGTAAAATCAAGGCTAATTAACGATCGTTAATGTTGATTATTGTTCCTTTTTTTTTCTTTCTTTCTTTTTCTTTTATTTTGTATCACGATGCAATTCGCTATATATTTATGTTTCTCTTTTTCCTAGGTACTACCAAGACAGACGTGCGGCCTTTTCACTCACACCATCTTTATAGAGAGGTACCCAGGCGGAAGGGATAAGTTGGACGAATCGATACAGGGCGGCGAACTCTTTCAAACGATCGTTTATAATCCTGTAAGCGAAGCGTAAACTCTCTCTCTCTCTCTCTCTCTCGTTCTCTCTTCTCGTACCCTTACCTCCTTCCCCTTCTCCTTTTCTTTCCCCTTACCCCAAGTAACTATAACTTTGAACGTAGCATTGATTAATCGTCCAGTCATTAATTGCGATCTTTCATTTTATTTTCTTATTTATTTATTTATTTAATCATTCATTTATTTATTTCTTATTTTCATTGCTTTATCGTTCTTTCAGATAAATATTTTTATGACGCACATGTCCAATTACGGCAACGATCGTTTGGCCTTGTATACGTTCGAATCGGTCATCAAGTTCATACAATGTTGGACGAATTTGAGATTATCGAGTTCTCCGCCCCTCAAACTCGGCGAACATTATTTTCAACTTTATCCCGAGGAGGCTGATCCAGTATGGGGTGTAAGTGATTATAAAAGTTTTCTTTTATATCGTAATTGTTATTTGTAATAATCGATAATGACGATTGAGAATTTGTTATTTGTATTAAAAATTTATTATTTATGTAAGAATTTATTCTTGTATTATTTGACGTTACAGAATCCGTGCGACGATCAAAGACATCAAAAGATTTGGTCGAGGAATAAAACGTGCGATCAATTGCCAAGGTTCTTAGTCATAGGCCCGCAAAAAACTGGCACAACGGCGCTCTACACATTTCTGTCCATCCATCCGGCCATAAGCAGTAATTTGCCGAGCCCAGACACGTTCGAGGAAATACAATTTTTCAATGGAAAGAATTATTACAAGGGTTTAGATTGGTTGGTTTTTAAATGATTTATTTATACAAAATATAATCGATTTATAAAATCTAATTCTCGTTGTCTCGACGAACTCAATTTAATTATCGTTTATAAAGTAAATTTTCTTGTCTTTCCTCATTCCCTTCTTTTTATCTCGTCGTCTTAAACAATTTCTTTGCAGGTATATGAGCTTCTTTCCGGCATCGAAAAACGAGAGTTCGAGATATCTTTTCGAAAAGTCAGCAACCTATTTCGATGGCGAATTGGTTCCAAGAAGAGCTCATGCTTTATTACCAAGAGCTAAACTCATTACTATATTACTCTCCCCAGCTAGAAGAGCTTACTCGTGGTATCAGCACACCAGAGTACATGGTGATCCAGTAGCGAATAATTATTCCTTTCATTCGGTCATTACGGCCAGCGATACAGCCCCAAAACCATTAAGAGATCTTCGGAATAGGTAAATCGTATGAAATATTCAAATCGATTAAATATCGTATATTGAGGAAGAAGAAAAGAAAAAGTATACGTAATCGAATACATAAAAACGTGTATAAAATTGTAGATGCCTCAATCCCGGCAAGTATGCGCAACATTTGGAAAGATGGTTATCGTTTTATCCACCACAGCAATTGCATATCATCGATGGCGAACAATTGCGACAAAATCCAGTCGAAACGTTGCACGAATTGCAAAGGTTTCTCAAAATCACTCCGGCATTTAATTATTCGTCGCATCTTAGGTACGATCCTAAAAAGGGATTCTTTTGTCAAGTTACCAACGAGGATCGTACGAAGTGTCTTGGGAAGAGCAAAGGACGTCAGTATCCACCTATGGAGGATAAATCCTATAAATTCTTGCAAGTCAGTTGCAATAATGTTTTTCTTCTAAAAAAAACATATATATGTACATATATATATATATATATAACACAGTCATAATTCGTTTGAATCTAGAATATTCTACTTTTATTGATTTTCTTTCTTTCTTTCTTTTTTTTTTCTTTTTCTTCTAGAGGTATTACTTGTCACACAACACCGCCCTTGTAAAATTATTAAAACGACTTGGATCCAGAACGATTCCGCAATGGCTTAAGGAAGATCTTACCGACACGGTGATGACCTAGCAAACGCCGATCACTTGAAACACAGCTATTTCTCGATTTCAAGCCTGGATTCTTGCTTCCGCCGTACACGAGATACGTCGTTTATTGGTGGAAGACTTGTAAATTATTTGTACATGTAAATATTTCGCTGGACTACACATCCTAATCGGGGAGAAGGACCATAACCAGTGGAGTGGCCTAAATCGGTGAAAGCCTGGAAAGCTAGTCACTAAGCGATTATACGGTTACGTTAACCGTAACTGTCGATCGTTGTTAAGCTAATAGTACTATTATTAACGTTATATTGTAATAATATAATTATTATTATCGTTGTTGCGTCATTAAAAGTCAGGAAGGCCAGACTCGGCCAACTCTAAAACCCGCAGACATAATCTGCGTTGATTTCATTGTTATCAGGATAACAATATCTTGATAATTCTTACTTCGTTTGGATCAGAAAGAAAATCTTATATCGAACTATTGACGTTCAGTCAACACCGATTATCTTTGGCCTTTAAAAGGAGCATACTTTTTTCAAAGAATGCCTCTATATTTTTCTATCGTCGCTTCATTTCTCGCGCAAGATTTTTGAATGAACGCGTTCGCTCTTCAGTGAAATGTTTTTTGAGGGAAGAACAAAAACAAAAAGAAGAAAAGAGGAAAGAAAAGATATAAATAAATAACTGAATAAAGAGAGAAATAAAAAAATATCGTTGACGAACAACGAATGAAATTATTTTGTAAAAGGAAATATGCATTACGATTGAATTATGAAATATCGAGAATGATATATAAAAAGAAATATCTGAACGCCATGAAACTATGTTCTTTCTGAACCAAACTTCGTATTTCGAAGAGTTCGTCAACTTAATTCTATCGAGGTATGATGATCTGTCCAAAACGCGTTACCGTGTTTAAAGAGATTTATCCTCGGTCGAACGAACGATCGATCGATCGATCGATCGATCAAACCAACGAACGAACGAACAAACAAATTTACTTCTCGAAATATACGTTTGTGGATCAAACGATCGATCGTTCGTTTTTACTGTCACATGAAAGATCGTCCAAGCGAATAACGCATACTTTTGGGCTCTCAGATTTTTTCCTTTCGGGCCCATCTACTTTCGGAGACACAGTGTATGTTAATTCTCGTTGTATAAGGATATTTGAAATCGATCATGATTCTTGTATATTTTGACAATACTATTCTTGGTACCGACGAAGAGGAAAGATCAATAAGAGGTGTATGATCGCGTCCGTTTGTATATTAATGTAATATTGTAATACACTATTTTGATGTCAACGCGTAGGTGTAACATATTAGATTTAACGAAAAAAAAAAAATTGAAATAAAATAAAATAAAATATATTAGATCAATTATAGAAAGAGGCTTTTGGGATGAAAACTTGGAAATTTTCGATAACGTAACGTCGTTATAGTCGTTGCGTCGTCGTCTGTGCAAAATGAGATCCATCGTACTCGCTTGCAATAATCAATGAACACTTTAGAAATTCTGCTACATTTTCAACAAATACATTGTTTGAAAAAATACATATTCAAGGTTTGGACATTCGATCGTGTTTGTAAATGATATTTAAAATCAAAATGTGTAACGGATGTAAAAGAAAATGAAAGGAAACGAAAAAAAAAAAATCTATATCGAGAGAATTGCTGTAATGTCATCCCATAGCAGTATGTCCAATCTATTTGTCTGTCGTTTCTTTGATTCTGAATTTTTTTTTTTTTTTTTTTACGACAGCAATCAGTCGATAATAATGAAGATTTACTTGCTCGTTTTGGAAACGTACGATCAAACACCTACTACTTTGTACTTTCTCCGAAAAAAAAAAGAAAACAAGAAAAAAGAAAAAAGAGTATTTGTGAAACAAGAAGGCTACATTACTTATACGACTTTTTTTTTGCAATCGAGAATAGTGCTACTATATACACGATGTACATTGTATATAAACGTTTCTTTAATTTATTCATTGTATATCCTCGACCCATTACCCACCCACCTACCCACCCACTTTGTAATCATAAATATATTTCAATTTTAATGCAATTTGACGATGAAAGGATTTATATTGTTTACGTTTACCGAAATATTTGTATTACGTCATTGTTGTAGATCTTTTTTATAACATTGTTTAAAAAAAGGAAAAAAGAAGAAATCAGTATAATGATATTATTAAGAAAATATCGATATAACAAAAATACATTCACACACACGCGCGCGCGCGCGCGCGTACACATACACATATACAAATTTGATAAAAAAAAAATATTATCGAGAATCACGAGCCTAAAACAAGTAGAGGCTCCCGTCCAAAACGAGCAATCGAGCATCAAAAAACACAAAACAAAAAAAAATAAGAAAGAAAAACGAAACAACAAAAAATGGATAAAAGTTCGGTATTCGTAATCTTTTAGTACAATGACGTCGTCAAACGAGTAATTTACTTTTTCTAATGCGGCAATTCATTTGGCCATATTTATCTTTAGGTATTTTATCTGATTACGATCTTGTTACGTTTGTATAGTTTGTTTCCATTTTTATACTGCCGTTAAATTGTGCCATCCGGCGTTTTAACGAAAACCTTGTACAAAGTTTCTTGTTAATACGATAACAATAATAATGATACTACTACTATTACTACTATTACTACTATTAATAATAATATAATAATAATAATAATAATAATAATAATAATTATAATTATAATTATAATAATTATAATAATAATGATTATAATGATATAATAATTATTAGTATCAGCAATGGATTATTATTATACAAATGATCGATATGTTTTGTCGAATCGTGCCATTTTATCGTGTTGTATATAATAATTGTATTATCATATTGAAGTGATAACACATACACATATGCGCTCACACACATCCATACTCATACACACATACACATACACACGTTGGATTTTGTAGTTAATGTTATTCAAATTTCATTCGGCACGGCGGCCGTAACAGTTTTATGATTTATCGCCGCCTGACAATAATATGTGACAAAACCAAAACGGAAACATAAACCCCATGGAAATAATGATATCCATATTGCGAATTGTACAAACAAGATTAATAGTTTAGTGCTATTATTTCAATTCTATTATTTATTCGTTTTAATTAATTTCAATGAATTTATTATTCAAAATGATATATATTCTTTTTTTTCTCCTTAACGAATGATAATTAATTTTTATAATTCATGACTTACGATTTCCGTGTATCGTATAAATCAGAATGATATATATATATATATATATGTATGTATGTATGTATGTATGTATATGTATATGAATTTTTGTTGTTGTTTAAATGTCGATCAATATAGTAATAAAATATTACTAATTATTTTGATTTCGGAATTATTTTCAATTTTGTATTGTATATCAAGAAAAGAAAGACATAATGAAAAAGAAGAAAGCACTTTCGAAACGTTTCGCTTTAATAGACTGTTACGAATTGCGAAGAATCGCCGTTGTCATAGATTTACAAAAAAAATGCGTTTAGAATGTGTGTACGACACGTTAATAAGACCTTGAATTATTTAACTTATGATTAATCTATTGTAAAATATTGTAATAACTGTACGGTATAGTCAATAAGTTCTAATAAAATAATTATTTAAAATGGTGGTAAGAGAGGGAGAGAGAGAGAGAGAGAGAGAGAAAGAGAGAGAGAGAGAGAGAGAGAGAGAGAGAGAGAGAGAGAGAGAACATCGATCACATTTGAAGAATATAAAACAATTGAGATAACTTATATATTTTTGCTTTTGCTTCGTTTTAATTCGACAATATACCATAAAATGTCGGAAGAACATATTCATTTATTTTCTTTCACATTTCATAAATTACATATTATACGATCAGGTCCATAAGAAATTCTTTTCTCTGTACAGACTCGTTGTATTCCATCTGTTTATCCAATTCTTCGCGCAAGTTCATGAATTTTTGAGTTCTCCGTAATTGATAATTATCATTGATATTAATATCATTATCATTACCATTATCATTGTCATTATCATTATCATTATCATTGTTCTCCTTAATGTCAACGTGACAATTTAAATACCGTTCCCTTTGAATTTCTTCATAGATATAAAAATTGTCTTTAGAATTTTGCAAATTCATTTCGGAAAAATATTTTCTATTATTGAAATGATCCATATCGATCCTGTCGCCAACAGCAAATTGATTTTGTGAAGACGTCAAACCGTACCCCGGAAGTGTATATATATGTCTTAATTTGTGTATTCTTCCTCCTGTGATAATCGCAACGAATAATTTTAATCTAAATAAATTTAATGTTTTATTTGTTAATTACTTACTCGACGATGCAGACCTGATGATTGCAAAGGGTCAGACAATTTTTCATTTTTCACAATGGACAGCTTGCCGTTCAAATAATTTTCTTTTATAAATTGACCCTCCTCCAATCGTAATAATTCATTTCTGGGTTGTCTATTATCGCCGGAAAATTCCAAGGAAAATACATTTTCGTTATTTGTTATAGATTCTTCGTTTTTATTATACCCAATATTTCTATCGGATAAATCTTTTTTCATTTCAAGAGTAATCGTAGTAGCGGATTCGTTTATTTTGAAAATTTCCGAATTGTGTTTGGCAAGACCGCAAGCGTTTAAAATTAGAAATAATGGTGTTAACGCGATGGTCACTAATACCAACAAAGCGATTAAAGAAATTAATTGCCAGGAAAAATTTAATAAGACAGTCCGTATATTTGAATCTTTATCTAATATACAGACTGGTGCCAAGACGGTTGCCACTAATCCGCAAACCAAATGAGTTGCTATGACATTGCAATGATTTTCCAAATCGTTATGAAAGATAAATCTAGATGTCAGGTAAATAATAGTTCCTCCTGAACAACCCAATCCAATGGACATCAAAGAAGAATATTCGTTCGAGGCGGCCGAGATCATAATCGGCCCGGCAACTAAACCTTGGGCACATCTTATAGTCGTCATATGATCGATAGATCGTTGAAATGTGATATGTATGATTATGACAAAGAATGAACAAGAACATGCTGCTAATAAATTATTACTAATGATGTTTATCGTCTTTGATATATTATCTTCCCTCGGTGACGAAGAAAAACTCTGAAATGAATAAATTTATAATGAAAATAAACTATAATATAAACAAAATTTATATACACACATATATATATATATAAATATGTAAAATAAAGAAAATTATATATTACCAGCAGGCCGACGAAGATCAAGAATAATCCCAAATAATTGATAACCGAAAGAAACGAACTAAAATAATTCATTCGATCGATATTGTTAGCCTTTAGAGTTCTCCTTTTTTTCGATAATATCAAATGAGCTATTAAACCAGACAGTCCTCCGACAACGTGCACGATTCCTGATCCAGCGTGATCGCGATAAACGACATTGACGTCATTCAATCTACCTTTTGATATCCATCCTTCTGGCATCCAAGTCCAACGTATTAAGAGTGGCTGAACTATGCCAGCCAAAAGTACGTTTACCAGGAAATGAGATATAAGGTGACTATTTTCGATCATGCTAGTTGTACAAATAGCCGACGCGATCATTACGACTTGCCAACCGATCAGGAATCCTTCCTTCTTTATCGTAGAATCCTCGTAAGGATAATGATCGCTGTAGATAAAGCTGTACGCGTCACCATCGAAGATCAAAAGAAAACCGATCGTAAAATAAGCTACTGTGGTAGAGCAGATATCTAGGATATTTTTAAAAAGGATAAAATTCAGGTTGCCCTTTGGCACGGCGCCGATTTGCAAAAGGACAAAACCAATTCGCGATAGGATCGTCAAGAGAATTCGATTCGCATAGTTCGATAAACATACATATGAATAAAATCCATTGATTTTTGGTAATAAAGGATCGATAAAGGTTTCGTTGAAAAGGTTAAGATCGTTCGGATACATGATGTAATCTTGCTTTTTTATTAACTCGATCGTCGGTACTATCGATACTGCGTTATTTCAAATTGTAATGTAAAAGAGAAAAAAAAGGAGAAGCGAAACAAAATAGAACAAACAAAAAAAATCAAAAACAAAAGCGATGTAGGATCGTTTTGAACGAAACAAAAATGTATGTACGCATTGACAGATATTACGAGCGTTATTCGATAAGTGCGCTAAACAGTTATCTGTAATATTAACTTATGATGATAATTAACGCAACCATTTTGATATTTTATTATACAAAAAAAAAAGATAAAAAACGAAAAGAATTGTCCCGTAAAATTTCCAAATATATTTTCCTTACGAAACTAAAAGTTGGAAAAATATTCAAACATTATTTCCTTCAAACGTTCCTTCTTCAGAAAAAGAAAGAAAGAAAGAAAGAAAGAAAAAAAAAGAGAGATTAAATCGTATTGCCGCGAAACATGCGCGATAAGATTTACGATCAAACGCGCGTCGATCGTACAATTTTCTTTAATAACCACAACTCGATATATGAAACATTCAAATTCCCGCGTAAATTCGTTTGGACGATTTATATACTCGCGCGGTTTATACGTATATTTATAATAGTCGTTCAAAGTATGGAAGCGCGCGACCGATTCGTGTATCTTCGGTAAACGATGAAACGTGATTGGTCGAATAGTAGTACAGTGGAGACACACCGGGCGAGCCGGCGCGGAAGGGCACGAAGGATGCCGGCCGTGACCGATGACGATTAGTCTGTTCTTCGTCGTCGTGCGTCGTCGATCGTTCGTGTTCGGTCGCGCGTTATTCGTGTGTTTGTGAGAGAGAGAGAGAGAGAGAGAGAGAAAGAAAGAAAAAGAAAGAGAGAGAGAAATAGAGATAGTAGTCACCCGCCAACAAATAAGGGAAAGGTACTACTTAATCGCATTAGTAGTCCTTTCCCTACAAGTATTTTCTATCTCGATCGTCAATTTTCTATTTTATATTGACGAAGAGAAGATATCGAACGGAAAAGGAGAAAAAAAGAAGAAAGAAAAATAAGAGAAGGAGAGAAGAAAAGGTCATCGTTTTTAGAGAAACTGAAATGGCATCAGCGGTCTCCTGTCGCGTAATGTTCCTAGCGAGATGGTGCGACGTTTCGACACGCGTATTCACGGTCTCATCTACGGCTTTAATTACATCACGTCATTTTCGACACGTAAGTACAAAGTTTCTCTCATTATTGCCCATTGTAATTTTTCGAAAAATGTTCTAACTCGTTCGAAGCAAGCCGGTTTGATATAAACTGAAAACCGATCTCTCACGAACGTACACGACTCGAAAGATCCGCCGTACGTCGTGTACATACGCATGTACATATATATATACACATACATATTATATATTAGAGTGAGGGAGAGAAAGGATATGGAAAAAGCGTGGATCCAACAAAGACGACGATAGTTCGATGCAGCGACGACTACATTATGCTCCCTCTCTATTTCTCTTTCTCTCTCTCTCTCTCTCCCTCTCTCTTTCTTTCTTTCTTTACTCCTTTTCTCTCTCTTTCTCTCTTTCTTTCTATTCCTCTCGTCTTTGCTTCAATGTTGCCTACTCCTCGACCATTTAAAACCGACCATAACCTTTTACGTATATACGTACGTTGTACGATTTGTCGTATTGGATTTTTATTACTTCGAGATCGTTTTGATGAAAAAAAAATAGAACACTTCGAACGTAAAAATTAATACGATGTATTGAAATATTTATACTTTATTATATACATTTGATTTTGAGCGTCGAACGTTGGTATTCATTTTGTAAACAAATGAATCTTCCATACCTATGGAGTACTATTTATTTACATGTTTGTCTTTTCGATATAGGAACGCGCCATAGTAAACAACGAATAAGGGTAATTTTAAGTAGTTGTGATTTTTTAAATTATTATTATATAACATTTGAATTTCATATATATATATATATATATATATATATATATATATATACCTGTATGATGTATATATTTGTTTATATATACATATATGTATGATGTATATATGTGTATATATATACATATATAATATATATATACTTATATACATATATATACATGTATAATGTATATATATCTTTTATATATACATATATATATATATATATATGTATACATGTATATATATATATATTCTCTAGAATCATGATGACTTTGTTAGTTCTAACATATTGACGAGTGGAAACCATTAACGTGCTCATAGTATCGTCGTTTGATATCTTTTTCTTTTCGTTTCATTTCTTTTCTTTTTTTCTTCTCTCTTTCTCTTTCTTTCATTATCTCTCTCTCTCTTGCTCTCTCTCTCTCTCTCTCTCTCTCTCTCTCTCTCTCTCTCTCTCTCATTTTCTCTCTCTCTTTCTCTTTTCTATGTTTTTCTGTCTTGGAATTCCAAGCTCATAAAGCATGTACAGTCGTTTCGAACACGAGGAGTATGCAATAGAAGAAATATTTTCTTTTCGTGAAAAGAAAAACTGAAAGAAGAAGAAATGAAGTCGTTTAATTAACGAAATCCCGAGCGAATAACAAAACGGAGCACATTTTCTCCAAACGTTTTTATTTCTCTACGAATAAATTCTAATTGGAAATCTGCTTTAAGAGATATTAATCTTTTCTTTTTTTTTTCATGTCTTTTATCTCTTACTTTTCATTTTTTTTTATTTTCTCTATAACTTTTGTTTTGTTTTGTCTTTTTTTTTTCGTTACGGTATAAAAGAAAGAACGAAGAAATTATATGAGTTTCATGTAATAATAATATCGTGCTAAATGATAAAGTGATAAGATTTAAAGATCGTGTTTTCTATTTTTCTTTCTCTTTGTGTATCTATCTCATCGTATTTTCAATAAAAATGTATTCGTTGTTGTCACAGCATCTTAAAAAGAATAGAAACGATTTATCACGTAGATAAATATCCACCAAGAAAGAATATATATATAATAACATATCCGTCATTCGCATTTCATATTATTTTCTTTTAGATTTTTCAAATATAGGTTGAATCAAAAAGTTGCTAAGTGTTTCGTAAAACAAACTATTCCTTTTCTAGATTTTTTAGCTAATCTTTTTCTTTTTTCATTTTTTTTTTTTTTTTTTAATTAAATTGTAATAACTATAAGCCTGAGAACTATTTTTTTTCTCATGATTTGGAAAGAAGAAAATTAATCTAAAATTTTTCGAGAAACTGCAGCTCATTGATTTTTCGAAAGAGGTCACTCAAAAAAAAAAAAGAAAAAAGAAAATACAAGTCGAAGTTAGAACACTTCTTTCTCTCTTTTTTTTTTCTCTCCCCAAAGAGTCAAAGTTTCTACGTACGTTTGATTTTTCCAAGTACAACAAAAGTCTGGCTAAATTAATTGAAAAGTCGTGGATTACAATGAAAATTATACGGAAATCCTAATGGAATTCATGTTCATAAAGGAAATAACATTGTATATTCGTATATTCGTGTTATCTAAGGTAATAATACTCGTGGTATAATCCATTTATCAGCACTTCAAAATGGATGGAAATATGTCCTTATCGTATCGTCGTAATTTCGAGCAATAATGACAAATTTATCAATATTAGGATAATAATTCGACTAGGAATCTTAAATAGACTATTTAATTTATAACATTGTTAATGATACAAAGAATAAAGAGATAGATCGTGTATGTATGTAGATGCGAGAAAGAAAGAGAAAGAAAAAGAAACCAAATATTATTTTTCATTTATTTTCCATGAACGACATAAAAGCGATCCATTTACGAGATATCTCGAACGTGTTAGTTTCCTATTAGATTATATTCTCATTACGCGTCACTAGTAATTCCCATAGAGACTAATAATTGCTATAGCCTAGTGATGACAGAGGACGTTTCAATGATGACCTCGCGCGAGAGGGACGCAAAGGTCATTTATTGAAAAAATAAAAATAGATGATTAGAAAAAAAAGAAAGAAGAAGAAGACGACGACGACGACGAAGAAAAAGAAAAAGAAAAAATCTTGTCATCAAAGTTCATTGAATCTTATCGTCGTCGTTTATTCTAGGTAATTAGATAATGCACGCACGTATTTAATAGAACGTGTTGAAAATCACGTTCACGTTTTGAGATCATGTGAAAACGTAATGTGGAACTGTGTATGTAACGAACGTAACAAGATTATTGACCTGCGAAAGCTCGTGACATTATCGAATTCGAGAAGTACTGTTGAACGATGTTAACATGGTTCATCGCACGCAATTCATTTTCTAAGTAATTGGGACGTTTCGTGTATAAAAGCGAAAATTTTTGAATAACATCATGACCATATTGTTTGGTATAATTGAGTATATGTAGTTTCGATAAAATATGATACGATAAAAATGATCAATCGGTGTGGCTACGTGTAATACGTATATCGTATATTTGCATATTTCATCCATTTAATTTAACGATCGATTTGAATTTCAAATTGGAGTGAACACACGCGTTACACGCCAATACATTATTATTGTTCTTTTCATTTTGCTATTGAAATCATTTAGAAATAAGAATTGTATCTGTCTAATAACGCGTTTTAGTTTACGTATTAAATTTGTATTAAATCGAATCTTAACGAAGAAAAAGAAGATTTAGATCGTGAATAGATCGATATTAGAATAATGTTAATCGTAATTAAGATTTCTTTACAAAGGTTTAAGTATAATATCTCTAAGTAGATATAATTTGTAGCTACAATTTATTTTCGATATAAATCGTATAATATAATTTGTACGAATAATTTGTGATTGGATACTTGAGATGACTCCGTTTAAATGTCAAGAGAGATAAATCGGTCTTCGTGCTCGTCTCACTCACGACATTTATAAATATTCGGATGTTCCCGGATCGACGAGCTGAAAATATTTCGTTATTCTCAATCTGGCATGTCCTCGTCCTCTGAATTTTCACTGGCATCTCGAGAAAGTTTTCGAGCTGCTAGTTGCTATATATATATATATATATATATATATATATATATATATATCGCTTGTATATATAAGAAACATATATCCGTCGAAGGATGACATTTCCGGAAAATTTTTTTTTTTTATGTCACTTCCAACGTCGACAATCCCCTTCAAGATGGGGCTCGTTCAGAAAATTTTATACTAGAACGAATAATGGAAAGAAAAAGAAAAAGTGTTATAAGCAGAAATACTCTTGGTGTATGTAGGTAGATTTATTACTCCATTAGGCATATAGCTATATCTATATATATAATTTTTTTTTAGACCATGTAGAAAGTACATTTTAATATTTCACCGTGAAATAAATGATCAGACAATAAAACTAGGACAGATTTCCTTTTTTTTTTAATTTTTTTTTCTTTTTTATTTTATCATTAGATACTTTCTTTCTCATAAAGTAATATTAGCAGACTTACAAACTAGTAGAAAATACGAATTACACTTAGAATATTTATATATTTTTCCGAATAAATCAGGCGATTAAATTTTATTGATACATGGAATTTATGAACGCGTTTATATATTTTTATCGTTGTTAATATATTTTATTTCGTTATAAAATATATTACTAAAATATATCCTTAATGCTCTGTTAAATACTTTACGAAGCAGATTATTAGTTTCCTAGTATGCACTTTGTGTAATAATAGTAATAGTAATAATAGAAGCTTTAGTTGGCTTTACTTCATGTGTATTAAATGTTCAAAGCAATTCTAAGATCTCTCTCTCTCTCTCTCTCTCTCTCTCTCTCTCGCTTTTTTTCTTTTCAAAAGGTTGAATGCCAGAATCACAATTAAGGAAGATGCAATTGCATTGAAGAAATATTTCCTTTAATCATTTACAACGCTATGTCGACGAATTAAAGAACAAGAAAAAAAAATAAACATAAAAATAAATTTTTAATGAAAATTCAAGCCAAAGTAAATTTTTGAACAATGAGAAAGGAAGAAGTCTCATGCGTGCACTTATTCTTATTAATTATACGCACAGTTACGATCAGTTAGAATACTTTACGAAATTATCTGATCCCATTTAAAACGGCAGCGCGATAGGTAATTGGATCCAACAAAAGAGCAGAATTAATCTCGTTAGTGTCATTAGTAGCAACATTATATATAATTAATTGCAATGTTTCATAATACAATAGATATGTATATAAAAAGTATTACAGAAAGTTCATTAGAGTCGATTTAATTTTAAATAGGGAAACCTTTTAAATGTAATAAATTTATTTTCGTTTGTATAAATTTGTAGGGTTATTAGGAGCAACATTCTATGTAGTTGAACTAAGTGTTTTTTAATGCACATAAAGCGTACATACGTAGTTACATGAAAAATTTTTTACGGAATTTTCGTCGAGTTTATTTCATTTTAAAAAACATCTTTCAAAGATAAATTTGTTTCTGTTTATAAAACTTCACATACGTGTGTGTATTTTATACATATACATATGAACATATATGTTTGTATATTTTATGTACTTTTTTACTAATTTTGAAATATATGTGTACCTATATATATATATATATATATATATATATATATATATAAAATTTATATATATATATATTAACATTGATATATTTTGAAGAATCGGAAACTATAAAAAATATTTCAAAGAGAGCAACATCCTTGAGTTTAGTTCGAGCGTATTACAAGGGAACTCAACTCGAGCGAATACATAATTTCAAGTTTCATTTTGACGAGATAACGTTAAATCCACGTCATGCGAGACGTCAGTGATTCATTAGATGCAACAGTGCGGTTGATCGAGAGTAAAGATCCGCATTGCGTCTATCCATAAGAGAAACTTATCTCGGTTACCACATCAATGAAAATTCAAAGCATTATACGAAGTATGTATTAGATGCAATCTCTTCATATAATTATATATATAAAAGAAAGAAAAGAAAAAGAAATAGATAATCGAAGATATTTCTTTTCTAACATCATGACACACGAATGTCTCACGTTTCAGAAATGTAATAAGAACGTTGTCAGCGAACGAGGAGAATAAGTTATTCGAAATTCTTCGAACGTTATCTTTCGTTTCGTATTTGTAAATCGTAACGTAGAGTGACGCATTAGTCCATTCATCGAGATGCTTCTACGAAGTCAATGACATTGAAGATGATTTTATAAATAGATTCTCGTCTTGGATAATCATTATCAATGATTTTTCTATTATTTGTTATTTTATAAGAAAGTAATTAACATAGTATTTCTACATACTCGTAGAATAGCAAATCATATTTAACATAGAATATTATTATAGTCGTGTAATCGTAAAAAAAAAAGAAAAGAAAAGAAAGACAAAAGGAATAAATAAACAATGAAAAAAAAAGAAAAATATTTAGAAACGCTTTAAGTATACGTAAGAAAAATATTATTAAGTTTTAAAAGTACGAAAAGTAGATATTCAACGTGCTTGAAAATTCAAGATGCATGAGTAATGAGTTGAGCGTAACCCAGTGTCCTAATTACCTCTTTTAATTGGAGCAACGAGGCCTTTTACCAGTTTACTGAAACCATTAAGACGAGTTTTGCCAGCGTTAGTATTTTTTCTTTTCTTTTTCTTTTCTATGGTTTTGATTTGATTTTTATCTTTTTTCTTTTCTCTTTCATTTATTTATTTATTTATTTATTTATTTATTTATTTTGTATTAGATATCAATATGATAATCACCTGTTTAAAATTCATCGATGCTTTCACTATCACACTGCGTTGATACTTTCTCTCGAATATAATTCGTATGTACAGTTATAGAAAACAAAATACTTTTGAAGACCTTGTTACGTCCTGTTTTAACCGATAAGAAAGTACATTTCAAAATCATATCATAATAATCGATTCCATATAAGGTTAGTGAGGAAATAACACGTCCTTATAATAAAGTCGAGAAATGTGTTTCGAGGATAGAAAAGTATGTGAGAAAAAGAGAAAGAAAGAAGGAGAGAAAGAGAGAAAGAATGAAAGAGTGAAAGGGTGATAGAAGAAGAGGAAAACAAAAGAGAACAAGAAAATCCACATTTATGAGAAGGAAAAAATTATGAAACGTCTTGTTTCTGGCACGAAACTTAAATTTCCTTGATTCTGAGAGAATTTGTTAGGTTATTTTATAATCCTCAGGAAATTCTAAATGGAATCCTTGAAACCAACCCATCGGATGTCATGGATTTCGTTCGTCTATTTGAGTTAAGTAAAACGTCTAGGAAGAAGATGCTACTAGATAAGAACGAAGTCGATTTTCTAGTAAGAAGTTTCGTAGAAACTTTTCATGCTCCAAATTATTACAATGGATTGTGTGTAAAAGAAAAAAGAAAGAAAAAAAAGATAAAAGTAAAAATGAAGGATAAAAAAATAAAAGGAAAAAAAAAAAGATAGATCGTTAAATTTTAATCTTATCGTCGAGACCGGCGATGTTTCGGGAAATGTGAAGATTTCTATTTTTATATTAATTCAACGAATATAATTTTTTATTTACGAATGAATGACGCAATTTAGTTTGTATTATCTAGTTTCCTATTGTAGGTGTATACAAGTGTAAGGTTGACCCGAAAATTTAATATCTCCGTACGTCCCTAAAATTTCTAGTTTTCTTAGTTATTATTGTCATAGTCGTCATCCATTCTCGAGTTTGTATCTTGAACTTATATTAAAGGGGAAGAGAGAAAGACGAAAAGAGAAGGAGAGAGAGAGAGAGAGAGAGAGAGAGAGAGAGAGAGAGAGAGAGAGAGAGAGAGAGAGAGAGATAGATAGAGATAGTAGATTCGTATGGAATACCGTACTTACTTTGGCGGAAAGTAGAACGCGCATTACTGTCATGTTCGATATAGTTAGAAGAAAATGCGCGTATATCGTTGAGAATTTCACGCCAAGTTTTACAACGAACGGTAAAATAATTTTCTAAATAATTGGACCCATTCCTTATTGTTCGTTTTATTTTTATAAAAGTGATAATAATTAAAAGATCGTCGAAATTTTTTAACATTTCAAGTCACACGAAAGACTGAAAAAAAAAAGAAAAAAGAAAAAAATAGAAAAGAAATAGAGACTCGTGAAGGATCCTTGGAAAAAAATTACAACGATATAAAATCTCGTAGTTAGATCTCCGAATTTTGCGAACATTTTAATAACTCCTTGCAAAAGAACGAAAACGACTTCTGAGTTTCAAATATAGTAACAAGGTGGTCACATTTTAAAGTTCGGAAGGAGTATTTGTATTTGTATCGGTGAAATAATGAAAGTCTGTTTGTGAGTCGTATGCTTCTTGGTTTTATTAGAAAAGTTGGCAAACCAGGACTTGGTAAGTTTTTACATTTGAAATTGATTCGTAACATTTATTGATTAAAAACTCGTATAAAATGGAACTCTACTTAAATATATATGTATGTATTTGTCTTGCTTTATTCTTTAGTATTATTATCTTTGTCTGTTTTTTTTTTTTTCAATAATTATATTCATTATAAATTAGAATTAGATTAGAATTTATAGAGTAATATTTCTCTAATTCGTCTACAAAATCAGTGAGCTTAGAAACAGATAGCTTATCTTTCTCCAACGTTATCAAGTTACGTCATTATGTTATCCTACAATGTAAATATACCCTTAAGCGAAGCATTAACTTTGTCCAGCATTCTCTACGTGTTTATATATACATACATATATATATATATATATATATATATATATATATATATAAAATATGCGTTTGATGTAATAATTTTGATAAATATTGTTGAATCGTTGATGAAAACAAGAGAAACTGAAATTCGAAGAATATTTGGTAAACGTTATATTTATTAAATAGATATTTATTAAACAAAATAAAAAAAAGACAATAAGAAAAAAGAGGCGGAAAGACAGATACAATCGATAGAATTTATTGAAAACTTTCATATATAAATTAATATATAAAGAAAAAACCTTATCGCACTTTAAAAAAATATTCACGTACATTTAACGGGAACTAATAATTTTTTAACTAATTTTTATCTAAACATTAACAATTTTTTAACTAAACACTAATTTTTTCCTTCGCAAATGTTGATTATCTTCGTTTTTTTTTCTTTTTTTCTTTCTTTTTTCTTCTTTTTTCATTGGTCACAGACGAACAAAGAAGATTGAGAAATTGTCGAAATTCTTTATTTGCAATCTAGTACATAGAGGAATAAGTTCACGGATGGAATTCACGTTTAAACGGTATAGTTCGTGTTTACCGATAATTACTACAAGCAGGGGAAATATCTGAAAGCTGTTTAAACGTTAGCTCGTTGGTGAAAAGGACAGGCCCTACACATATACACGTTGTTAGGGCTGTTAGGAGGTTTATTCAAAGGGGTTCCAGACCGAGGACGCTGCGGCAGGCGCCATGGTCATCGATCTGTTCCACTGCAGCTTCCCTCTCTATACAACTACAGACCCCAGTTGTAGAAGGCACTCGATTCTTCCTCTTCGACAACGTTAAAAATTTTTCTCGAGAAATACGAAATAATCAAAAATCTAATTTACTAGATAACTCGTCACGCTTGATCAATAAATATAATAACTTAAGAATAAATAATAAATTTAAGTAATAATTTAAATGATAATGAATTTAAATAATAATTGAAGTGATAATAAATTTAAGTAATACAAATTTAAACAATAGATTAATAATTAAATAATAAATTGAAAAATATAGTAATCGTTAAAATATTCAACGTGACGTCTCAACATGGCCCATTAATTTATCTAAATCTAAATTTCTTTATATAACTCGCCTTTCTTTCTGTCTGTGTTTTTTCCGTATGTGTTATCTCACAATATTACAGACCTCGCAATCGCAACCAGTATTATTCTTCCGGTTTTTTCAAAAAGTCACGTTAGAAAACTTTCATGTAAAACTTATTCGCTGATACGAGTGCGACAACAGCAACAACATCGAATTTCACTTAATTGACATTATTAAGAAAATAACCGAAATTGGTGGTTTGTTCACTTTTTCGTTCAGTCTCTCCGTACTTAGTTCTCCTTTCGTTACACGAGACTCTGTTGCTCATTAAAACGGTGGTAGGCGTTTCCGACGGATTGCGTGTTACGTTTAATCGATGCATTCAAGATCCGTTCTAAACGACACGCAAATTTATTTAACGTTGACTTTGAAAAGAAAGAAAGAGAGTAAAAAAAAGAAAAGAAGAAGAAGGAGAGAAAATTACGTCGTAAGAAAATTGTTATTAAAATAATTAAAAGTTTTTAAGTTAGTTGGAGATTAAGAAAATATAAAGCTGCGGGAAAAAAGAAAATAAAAGAAGGAGAAGGAAAGATCCTTCGCTCGTTTGAATTAAAACATACGAAATTCAAAGTAAATTAAACGAACGGAAGAATATTTGTTGGAAAGGATTTAAAGTTAGAAATTGGAGAGAAGAGAAGTGGGGATGGTGGTTGGAAGAGAATCATCAAGGTGTAGAGAAATAAAAGAAGAAGAAAGAAAGAAAACCAAAAGGAAAAGAATCATTTGCTCGCGCGAATAGTACGAATTTAGAAACGTTTCTTGACAACGTGCCAACACCAACGCCCACGACAATGCCAATTGGGCTAGAACGAAATAAACAAAAAAAAAAATGTTTCTAATCGTACCGCCCTAAGTATAGAGCAAACAACATAGAAAACATTTTCTACAAGCGTTGACATTATTGCTAACATAAAGAAAAAATTTATGGCGATGGATTCACCACCTCTGGCTCACTCGATAAATGTTCCATTTAATTCCTCGATCTTTTTAATCCTTTTATTAAATATGTATCTCTCAAAGCGATTAAACAGTGCTCGTTAATTACAGCGTATCCGACCAGAAACGAACGATTACATAATGGAAATATTATTTTAATGGGTGCAACGTTTATTTTTTTCCCTCTTCTCGTGCTCTTTTTTTTCTTTTTTCAATTAATGAAAATATTGATTGATCTTTAAATTGCGCTTTCGACGAAACTTTTATCTATTTTTGTTTTGTCTTTTTTTTTCTTTCTTTCTTTGGTTTTTTTTTTCTTCGCGAGCTTACGGAGAAAGATGAATGAAAGATGAGGTTTTTTTTTTTTTTTTTTAATATTTGAGAAGAGAAAGGAGGAGAGATAAAGAAAAAAAAGAAGGAAAGAAATGGCAACGGGGTAGAGCAGTGGCATGGAAAAAATGAAAAAGTGGAGAAAGAAAAAATGAAGGAACGAAGAAATAACAAGGTAGTAATATTATAGTCTTAACAAGGACATTGTACGACATTGACGTAGAGTAAATATGCCCGACGTAAAAACTTTTTATTTGGAAGATCTTAGTGCCGAAAAATGGAAAGAGAGAGAAGAAAAAAGAGAAAGAAAATATCTTACGTCGTAAAATATCTTTCTTTCTTTCTTTCTTTCTTTTTTCTTTCTTTTTTCTTTTTCAAGGAGTGGCCTGTCAGATATTACGAGGTAAAAAGAAGTACATTATTATCGATTTACCAAGTCAGCAAATCTTTTTTAATATTCCATATCATAATATTATATAATGATATGAGATAAAACGAAAGTGTCAGTTAACTGTATAACATTCGTTTATCAACATTTTTTTTTTTACTTATACAATTTTACAAATTTTATAATAAATGAGATAGTAGATATAAGAAAGAGATATCTTATCGTTGGGTAATATCGTATCGTTTGTTACAGACGAAAGATGGATTTCTCGCGTTCGCTTAAGCAATTTTTTTTTTTTGCAATAAAAAATTTTCCAAGAAGATTATTATTAATATCTAATAATTTAAATCGTGCCTATAAATAAATGGATTTCGGTCAATAACGCGTTCATGCTTATCATCGTTATCTTCACTCATGCGTTATGTATTTATATGTATATATATATATATAAGTACACACACGCGTATGTACATATGTACATATTATATACATGTACATATAAAGACTCACGTTTTTATCACATTTTTCGCGTTTATACCGAACAAAGGACTGACGTTATTAAGCTGATGAATCATTGATGGATAGTAACACAGAGGGGTCAAGAATCGTTGATAGACGTCAGACATATTCCAATCTAATTTGACACGCTCTCCCAACTTTCGTGATATAATTATTTTAACGAATTCAAATTTAATTAATTAACAATTATAGAGAGAGAAAGAGAGAGAGAGAGAAAAAAAAGAGAGAGTGAGAGAGAGAGAAAAAGGAAAAAAAAAAGATTAATTACCATTAACGAGCAATGAGATCGGTGTGATTAAAATGAACAAAAAAGATAAACAAAACAAAACAAAACAAAACAAAACAAAACAAAACAAAACTGTTGTTTTCTCGTGAATAATTCACGATCAAAGAGAAAGAGAGAGAGAGAGAGAGAGAGAGAGAGAGGGGGAGCAATACTGGTTCATTTATCTTTGCTTTTTTTACGAGCCGATACTAACAGTTTCACCCTATATGTTTGCTTACCCGACTGACCCATAAACGAACGGCCAATTACTCGTTCGATTGATCGAACGTCCTCATGCAGGCATATCGGATAAAACCTGTTCCCTTCCTATATCATTTTCTACTCTATCTTTCTCTCTCTCTCTTTCTTTCTCTCTCACACTCTTTCCTTTCAGTAATTATACGCTTCGTAGAGACACAAGCCAAATGAATTACCATCTCCATATCACTTAGATTTAGAAGTACTCTCGAAATACACGTCTCTCTTAACAGCGAACTCGATTAATGAATTTCTTGTTTGTTTCTCTCTCTTTCTCTCTCTCTCTCTCTCTCTCTCTCTCTCTTTCTTTTTCTTTCTCTCTCTCTCTCTCTCTCTCTTTCTTTGTCTTTCTTATTCTCTTTTTTATTTGCATACAAGACATTCTATTTCCTCTATCACATTTTCCTCCATGCAAACTTATTACGAGTTATTAGCATAGCAAATAAAGTTTTAAAACTTTTACTCCTTCATTATCTTCATATTCTTTCTTTTAACGTAAAAATGAATTGCGTAGGATACGCCGATAATTGTTGCCAATCGATATTGTTATTGATATTTGCGTTAAGCAAATTTTTCGTAATAAATATTATATCCCTCGAATATATATAATCGGTTGTCCGATTTAATCATTGTATATTAATAAGAAATTTATTCTACCTGTAGGAAATTCGATGTATAAATAAATGAATAAGAAATAAATATATAGATAAATAAATAAATAAGCGAATGAATAAATGATTGTTTCGAATACGCCTAGTTATCGATATGTTCATCTATAATAAAATATTATACGTTTTGTACGTGTAGTTTAGATAATCGATGATCGAAGAAAGGAAATGGAAAACTTACAACTGGAATAAACAATGACTTTCTAATCGTACTTTGGGAACTTGTTCATTGTGGTTAACGGATTGTTGAGTGCAGACCTATTTATAATTTTAGATGACGGAAAAGGAGGGATTTACATTTAGTATGGGAGCAAAATGGCGTTTGAAATAGTGCTAAGGAAGTACATAGATCGAGTCATGTAACCAACATTATTGTGATAGAACGTAAATGGGTAGTGCATATTCTATAAGGTTGCGACTTTATGACCCTGCCAGTGAAAACTCCAGATCGAAATGTTGAAAAGAAACCTCGGCACTTGTACTTTTAACATTAATATACATTGCTTCGTTAGGCGTTTCTAAAAGAAGTTTCTCATGAAAATTCAAAACACGATTCGATATTTCACCCAATAACATCTGCATTTGTTTGAACGTTCTTTTTCGTTTCTGTTTAATTCTTTTCTTTTTTTCTTCTTTTTTTTTTCTTTCTTTTTTTTTTTATTTTACGGAATAAGATTTTCTTTTCTTTCTTCCTTTTTCTTTCTTCCTCACAGTAATTTATTCAAAAAATTTTAATATTAATTTTTTTTTTACAAAGATATCGTCGATGGTGTTCAGAGGAGGATCGAGAATGAATTTCTCTCGTGTTTGCTAATACTGATTATTTTGGAATTAGCCGACTATCGTGAGATAGGAAATGTGGATAGCATTGTAACCGAGGAATGGAATTTCGTTTGGATGATGTGCCACTATAATTATCGTAAGATATATCATTGATTGGAATTCTTGTTATCCTATTTGCATTCTAACGAGATATATCATCCCATTGGATATAATAGGAAGATGAAATATTATTCGTGATCATTGTTGGACAAATTGTAAATTTGGATAACTTGAAAGTTTCATTTCATATCTGTATGTACATACATACATATATATACATACGTATGTGTGTAGTAAATTGTGTGAAAATTTCTTGCCAAGGGAATACTACATAAATGTCACTTCATTTAATTCATACTTTTCTTGTATACTTTAGCGCACTGCAGATGTAAAAGAAAACAACAACAACAACAAAATCTCATTGCTTATGATATCTTTGGCTATCTTCCAAGAGATACTCGAGTTATAGTATAGAATTCTGGTTATCTAAGTTATAATTAGTCGACGAAGACGCAAGGAAATAAGTTAATATTCTCATAAAATAAATAATCTCGGGAAATTGATAATCTAGGATGGGATGATTAAAGAAATAAATTCTATTAAAGTTGATAAAATCGATCTACGACGATCTAACGAGAAATATAAAGTTTTGATAACGGGAAATTGAGATGTCACGATGATACGAGAGGATGAAACAAAGAGATTGTGATTTGTTGTTACACAATGATAAAGTATGAACGAGAAAAATAGGACAAATGGGATCGACTAAGATAGAGATATACGTAGTAGCTCGTATTTTGAAATCTCATTCCGGTCAGTGCACAGTAATCGTGTTAAACGATACGGTCCAATCACGTTCGTGAACGTTTTTTGAACGTTCGTGAATCTCTTCCTTGACAACAAAATTAACCTTTACCTCAGTATTTTTTTTTTTTTTTTTTTTTTTTTTCGAGGAGCGCGAGGATCGTTAAGATCGAACGAATGATTTATAGGTCAATAAAATTACTTCACGATTCGATGGGTTCATTCAAAGTTATATATATATATAAAAAGAAGAAAAAATATTCTGCTGTCATTTGAAACAAAGTTCACGTAGACTAATACTTCGTTACCTTTCGAAGAAGAAAATGTCTTTCGATTCAAGATCGGTAGAAGACTGTTAGATTAGGTTAACCCAATTTAAGATAGAATTTTCAACGACATTTCCTCCCACTATATGTCTCTCTTGAGCATATTACTAAAATGGCCTCGTTGGCACTATTTAAATACCCTTTAGTGTTGTGCGACTATATCTATATTCCCTTCCCTTATTCAAATATACTTAGGAAAACAGCCCTATCGTTCGCAAAGTAGGAAGATGGATCGTTAGATGGACTTAACCGTACGTACATAGTAACGATTCCGAGTTAGATTTTAAGTAGCTCTTAAAATTTCCATATTCAAAGAAGCCTTTAGAAATTGTGTGTCTCGTTTAAATGGCTTTACGATATCGAATTAAATCGAGTTTCATTTTCAATTCTATATCTTTTTCGATCGGCCTTTTTTCTTCCGTTTTTCTTTTTTCCAATATACGCATATCAAATTTCTTGAAATCAAACGATGTCTTTTCGATATAGAATTTTCTCAAGAATATTTCTCGGGAACGGGAAAATCCGATTTTTACTGATAGTCTCTGCTACAAATTCATTTCAATGGTTCAATATCTGATACGAAGAAGATACATTTTTATTTTGATATACAGTGCGTTCCAATGGGAAGTGTCCATCAGGATTATCGTGAAATCTACTGATTTTTTATCGATAAACCCCAGAGAGACAGGTTAATTTTGTTTTTAAAGGTGAAATTTTCATCCTTGCGATATATTTATTTACTTTGGGCAAAACCTCGAAGAAAGGAGGGGAAAATAAACTTAAAAATCACAAATGACAACAGGGATCAAATGGAATATCGTTTGAAAAGTCTTTTAATTCCATTTACAATGGTGCTTATTTTTCTTTTTTTTCTGTTTTTTCTTTTTAAATTTTGTAGCAATAGTTCACAATAAAATACGTTTCGAATTTCAGATTGAACAAACAATTTTTATTTTATTAAATATTCCAAATATGTATTGTCGAATGCGTGTATCTCCATGCAATAATAACATTTTTTTCTATTTGTACATCAAATATTCTGCAGTATATACGAATGCTATATTAAATAAAATAACAAATAACGAAATTATTAATCCCTCTTTTTATCGAATAATTTGATCGGAGAATCGCAGTTACTTTTGATAAATTATAAAATGATCTAAATCTGCCAGGAAAAATATTTTTTCTTTTCTTTTTTAACATAACGTAGCTTCTCCCATCCTATTCTGCCACATTAAATTTTAGAAAAAAAAATCAATATTTAAAAAAAAAAATTCTTTAGATTTCATAATAATTCTCGTGATCGCTTTTCGTTTAGACACTCTGTATATTATAATATATATGTACATATATATATATACACTTAAAGTGAGAATAATACAAATTGTTAAAAATTTTATTGGATCTTGATTTTTTGTTCCTTTGGAAATTTGTATAGTGAATACGATAGGAAGATCATATTGTTCGCCATGTTCACGAGGATCGTGTATATATGAAGGTTTTATTTATTAAATTCCATTCAGTATGACGTGTCGAATTCGAACGAAAGATCGAGTGATTTAAAGATATATTAAATCGGTTAGGATCATGAGATAAAAGGTATGATATCGAGAAAAAAGAAAAAGAACAAGGATCGGCTTTCGATGGGGAGAATGAAATGAAAAAAAGAAAAAGAAAAGAAAAAGAAAATATTGGAAAAACAGATGGAACGGTCAAATATTATTCTTGAACTCGTCGCAAAATGTACAGTTTATTTGCACTTGCGGACTAGAAGTTCGAGCATTGTTCCGAAGCTTACATCCGTGCAACGTTTATTTGAAATGTAAGTAGAGAAGCTTCTTCGATAGAAATCTAAGAGGGGAAAAATAGAAAAATAGAAGAAAAAAAAAAGATCGAAGTAAAAAGACTCGATCTATCGATTTAACGATTTGTCGTCTCTTTAATGAATAAACTGTACGTTTTAATTAATAATGAAAAATATCTTAGAATCTGCGTCACCGTAACAAGTACATGTATATTCTTTTTTTTTCTTCTCTTTTGTTTTGGATTTTAACATTCTTTTCCGTTCTTTTTCTTTCTCTTTTTGTTTTGTTTGCTTTGTTTCTTTTTTTTTTTGCCTTTTTTTTATACAGAAAAATTGCGAACGTACGTGACGTGTTCGTATCCTCGTTCCGTTAAAAGATAACCATACACGACGAGAGACCCGGAGAAAATATCATATCGTAGAGGCTTTACCAACTCTCGAGTTTCTCGTAAACGTATAGAGTAACGTTCGTTCTCTATGAAAGTTTCATCGGAAGACGCGAAGTTTTTTTCAGTCCTAAAGCCGCAGATCGATATTCAGCACATTTCACGCGACTCGAATTTGAATTTGAACTTGTCCAGGGAAAATGTTTCTCGGTGTATTCAAAAAAGAAAAGAACACACACACACACGTGTGTGTATATATATATATATTTTATATATCGACGTATCTATATATCTAAATAGTATTTCGTAAATAAATTTATTTCCAATTCCCGTATTGATATATTTTCAGGAGACATGGTGTAAAAGATGGTGGCACTTTTCGCAAAGGAACATATCGATAACAGCGAGATCGTTCGAACCGAATCTAACTACGATTCTCATGAAAAATACTCAAGCTTCGACCGCTACGAAGGACACAAGAGAAAATACATCCACGACATCCGTCACTGAACCATCTGGTAAGTTTCATAAATCCAAAAAAGAAAATATAGGTACGATATATCCGTTTATATTGTTTTTCCACAAAGATTTATCGTATATACGAACGTTACAAGCTTCCTTTTCAGCTTTACATTGTACAAGTAACAAACCACTGGAGACTTCGCTAAGAAAATGGATTTTCCTTTTCTACTCTCCTCCTCCCTCTCTCACTACCACTCCCTCTCCTGCCACTCCTATCAAGTCCAACCTATCCACCATTCTGTGTTTTCTTAAGAAATATACGAGTAAATTCTACCTGTCTTTTTACGACAAGTAAAAAGTATAAAAGTCGATATTTCGAGAAATACTGTGTGTATTATGAAGTTAACAAAAGAAAAGAAAAAAATGTTGTACGATTTAGGTATCACCAAGAATCAACTTTCTGGAATTTTAGAACGTTCGCATATCGTTCGTATAAAAATATCTATTCGCTTATGGTACGTTCCTGAAGGTAAGTAAATTTTCGAGGATATTAATTTTACATCGTTTGACCTACTCCGCGGAAACTGCAACGTCGCCAACTTCCATGCCGGATAATGGATATCCTTTATTCCCATTTTATCTTCAAATATTATCCTTGATCTCTGAGCCTACCTCATCATTTCTTTTTTCCATTCTCGCGTCCTTCTCATTTTTATACAGGGCGGCTCTGAATTTTCTAATCTTGTAGTTTTACACTCTGAAGAACAAAAAATAAAAAGAAAAGAAAAGAGAGACCGAAACAATTGACTTAAAAAGTCACGAAAAAGAGTGATCGATATTTTTGTTGTTGTGATTTTTCTTTTTTTTTTTTTCAATCACTTCTTCAATTGAAAAAATTTTTCGATCGATTCTTTACTGAAATTCGAACGATGGATTTATTTGTTTCGTCGAATTCGTAAAATATCGAATTTTTGAGGAAGAACAACGTAATGCATATCGTAGGAAAGATTTAGGTTGTATCGGTAAAAGGATGAATGGTATCAACGATGGAAAAGATTTTTATTTAACATCGAATAGAGAAAACTCGATAATTTAATACCATTGCGTAGACACGAGAAATGTGAAATTTTTATTACAGTGATTACCATTAGGACTAGCGCTAGTTTTAATTAAGATATACTAAAAGGATATTAAACTTGTATTATGATATATAACGAGAGAGTTAGGGTGGTTTGGACGGCATTTTAATCGCCACAATAAATATGCTAATCGTTCGTCGTCAATTCGACGATAGTTTGTTCGATGTTGGCTCTAATGTTTTATAGTACACTTTACGTTGATATAAATTTTTATAATTCGTGTTAACCATGAAAATTTATTCGAATTTGATAATTTAGCAATAACTAAATATCATACATTATAGGCTTACTTACGCGAGAGCAAAAACGGTTTTTCCTGTTTTTTTTTTCCTTTTTCTTTTTCTTTTTTCCTTTTCTTTCTTTCTTTTCTTTTTTCTCACAACGAAAATGTCAAGGACACGTTTTAAATATACATATATTTTCTTTTCTTTTTTTTCCTCCTCCTTTTCTTTTCACACATATAATTTTATAAAAGAACAAGCATCAAATTTTTCTTTTACCTTTTTCCTTTTTTTTTCTTTTTTTTTTCTTTTTTTCAATCATAGACACACCTCCTTCGAATAAGGAAAAGAAGATTGATCTATGAAAAATATTGCCGAGCCCGTATATCTCAAGAGGCCTCGAAACGTTGACTTTGATTATCCATTCCATTTAGACTATCTTCGAGTACCTCGAACTCTTCAAACTCCATCTTTCCAAAATCACTTCCATTCTTCAAATGATTCTCGTTCACCTGCCACCTCGTCAGAGCACTCTCGTTAAATCTAGCGTGATAAGTGGATTTAGTATCTTCGTAATTTCCTATCTTGAAATCGGCCTTGAAGAGTTTCGCCGTATCCCTTTGCTCATCCTTTTTTGGTTCCAATCCAATAACGACAGGTGGTTCTCTCTTCGTTTCCGTACGATCTTTCTTCTCTCTAATCTTTTCCTCGTCCTTATCCTTAGTGTCAATACTAGTAATCTCGATGCTTGGCGTCTCAACTATCGTATATTGTCTCAGATCAGGGGTCACATCTCGATTGGTAACTTTGGATTGTCTTTCTACGAGCCTACCGGTAAGTTCGAGCCGACTGTCGCAGGAGTTGCTCTTTACGAGTTTAAATTTAACGTAATCGTTGGTCGTCCGATCGATTCTTTTGAATCTGTTTTCGATCGAAGGCGATACGATTGGTCCGTTACATGTGTTTACTACTTTGCCACCGTAATAGGTTACCGAGGTACCACATTCACGTATTTTCTTCAAAACGTCCTGAGACACGTAATGGCCTGGCCCACTTTCGTCTAAACCATCGTCGTCGTAATGGCAATCTTCGTCCTCCGAGGACGTACACTGAACTCCACTACCAGGATCCGTGTCGGGATAATCACTGGAAACACCCGAACTAACACTCCCAGTGTCCCAATTATGATTATGATGGTGTTGATGATGCTGGTGGTAATTCCGTGAAACTTTGTTCTTCGACGAATTCGAATCGCACGGAGAGGTATGTCCGCTTCTAGCCTCGAACGATTGCGCTAATATTCTGGTTTTCGATTCGCTTCGATTCGTACCGTCAGGCTCGTCCTTGGTTCCGATTACTGAAATAGACGAGGACGTTGACTTCTCCATGCTCTCGAACATTCTGGTCAAATCTTTCGCTCGGCTCGAACATCTGGATCAAAGGAAAATCAATGTGAAATGAGAGTAACGAGGAATAACGTCGTAATGTTGTCGATAGACGGATAATATTACAATTTTTAACGCACCTGGATATCTCCTCGCCCTTTTCCAGTACCTCCTCGAAACGAGATTCCGAATCGATACTAGTGAGATCCTTCATGCTAACGCTCTTTCTATTTTTACAATCTCTCTCCGCGGCCAAATCGTTTGAATTTTTCTTCCTCAAGGTATCCTCGAACATACGTCTAACGTTTCTAACCGTATCGGGATCGGGTAATTCCTCGTCTATCAATTCGCGATTAACCCTTATAGGATGATAAAAGAAATGTTTCCTGATCGAGGATTGTTTAACGATTTTACAATTTCCCTCGCACTTTTCATTAGACTTTTTCTCTTTATCGCTATCATCCGTCGTAATTTGTATCGTATCAGGAACTTTGCCGCTCGCGTCTGATCTTCCCTTTCCAATCGTCTTAGAGGATTTTCTTTCGATCGTTTCTGCACGTACTGGTTCGATGATAACAACGTTGTTATCCAGAAGTAGTTCCTGGAATGAGTACTCGCGGAGATATTGCATAAGACCGTCGTATGTGACGTCACCTCTTGCACTGCTATACATATTTTTACTGAATACGTTCGACTTAACGATCTTGTAACGAACGTGATCGAATTCTTGAGTATCGGTCGGTGACTCGATCGAGTCCACGCAACTCTTCGATCTCGTTAAATTGCTATATATTTTTTTCCCATCGTTCTCGTTGCACAAGCTAACGTCGTTCTTGTTCCGGATTATACTCGAAGGATCACCGTCGTCGACCGATCTTCTTCTCGTATCAGTTTCGATCTCGGAACCCAAGCCAAGATCGGAACTTTCTGATCGAGCCTCGAAACCTAAGCTACCCTTTACCACGTTACAAGCTTTGCCAAGTATGTTAGACGTCTCCTTGACTATTCTCTCGAACCTGCCTTCTATCTGCTTAGTCTTCCCGACAGCTTTTACGAAAGTATGATTCTCGAACACGTTCTTTATGTTTTCGATCGCGGATCCTGGTTTCTCCTCTCGAGAGACAACGTTCTGTAAAAGAGAAGGAAAGAAAAGGGGAAAAAAATATACATATGCATACATACATACATACATACATGCATACATACATACATACATACATACATACATATATATATATATAGAGAGAGAGAGAGAGAAAAGAAAAAAAATGTATAGAAAATTCAAGGTCAAGACTACTTTCTAATAGACTCCAAAGAATAAAGAAATCATCGATTTCGATTATTGAACATACATGAATCGTCAAATTTCCATCGACGTCCTCTTTGCTTCTGTCAGATTTCATTTTGGACTCATATTTGGAATTTTTATAATCCTTTCGAAGGTCTCGTACTATCTCACACCTCGTTATATCCTCGTCATGAATATCGATTTCGACTGAGCGACGATGCGGTCTCTTCGTCACGTCGTTATCGACCACTTTAAGGATCTGCGGTCTGCGCGACATCTCTTCCTGTTCCTGTTCGTCGTTATCCGAGATCCAAATCGTCGTTGAATCTTCCTCCTCTCGTCCACCTAATTTCCGATTGATATTCTCCTCGTGAGATGTCACCAAGGTCACATCCGATTTACGATTATCTTGATCGACTCTCAACGACAAGGACGATCTATCCTCTTTCCTTCTTTCCTGTTCAACGTCTTTCGTCGACGTTGAAATCACCAAGCTTCTCTCGTTTTCTAAATTCTGCAACGACTCTGGACTATTTTCACCTCGGTCCTGTCTCTTTAAAAGAACCGACGAACTTCTCGTTATTTCGCCCTTTGATTCCCACTTGCTCGATTTGAAATCTCCTTCTTCCTCTTCCTTTTCCAATTCTTCTTCTTCTTCTTCTTCTTCTTCTTCTCCTCCTTCTTCTCCTTCTTCTTCTTCTTCTTCCTCTACTTCGTCCTTCTCGATCGTAACAATTTCCGGTTTAGTCGTAGCGTGACGTTTACATTTCTCCTCGTCCGTCACGTTTCTGCATTTAACGTTCACCCTCTCCTCGAGCCCCGTAGACAATTCTTCATGACGTTTATGTCCCCGTCGGATACATGTAACATCGTTATCCCCTTTTATTTCTATATCAGAGAAATTATTATTCCTTGCGTCTTCCTCGTCAAATTCCAATCGTACGTTCGACAGTGGTAAAAGATTTAATACATCGAAATATTCCAACTCGCTTTCGTCCTCGAAGAGAATGCTATCCAAACTGCGATGTTCTTTGCGCTTGCGCTTGACCTATGATACAGGCAATGCTTCGGTAAGATAAAGATTTTTTTTTTCTTTGCCCCTTCCTTCTACCGCACCCCTTGCCACCCCAGCATCAACCCTATTCACCGATAACCCGCGCTCCGTATCCGAAACTCTCGCGATTAATAGGATGTCGGAAATCGGAAAGCTAAAAAGAAAGGTCAGCAGCGACAGCATCAACGACAGCACCAGCACCAGCAAACAGCAATGAAAAAATAACTTTCATAACGATGAATGCAAAAGATGAAAGGTACAAATTTTATTGGATTCCTTTCGCATTTTTCCTTTCTTTCTTTCTTTCTTTCTTTTTTTTCTATCTATTTATTTTTTTTGTCTTTGTCGAGATAGACAGATGAGAGCTAGAGATAGATAGATAGATATAGATAGATTGATAGATGGATAGATAGATAGAAGAGATACATCGGTACGTTCACGTAATTGAGAGATTCTGAACCGCAGCATTCAAAGTTGACCTCGTTCAAGGGAATCATGAATTCGAAATGGCACAAAGACGGGTTGGATTAGTACGTTCGTCCTTTGAGAATGAAGCCAGCGCACGGTGTGTGTTTCTCAAGCTTATTACTCGTTAATTCAAAGTCGATAACGTCTAAGAGAGACGCGAAGCTTCCAAACACGGCAGGTTAAAACTTCCTCCGACTGCTTTATCGTGAAGTGTTAATCATCGAATGAAATATTCATGTTAAAACCTGTTTAATGTTTTAGTAGATTTAAGTGGTAGAAGAAGAATATTTTAGGAATGATATAATATTTATGTGCCAAATAACAAGTGTTAACATTTTATTATTTTAAGCCGAAAATTTATTATTAAATTTTGTAATCGCTCGATCGATCGATTCGAATTACCTGAGTATAGATACAATCGATACTACGATTGCCTTCGATGGGCCAATTATCTTCGACAATATCCACCAATCCGCTGACCGTATCCAATGTCTGTACACTTCGATAACGTCTCGGTGGTTCGGGCCAATCGAGAATATTGAGGCGATCCGGATTAGAACGATTTGTTGTTCGAGCATATGCCAATGGATTAGGTAAAGAAGAGAGAACAGGTGGAATCGAGTGAAGTCCGCATGTCGATCGTGAATAACCAGACTTTATCTCGTTGAATCTGTCGTAAGAGTCTGACAAATGTTGCTGACTCTTGTAGAGCCTGAAATGAGAATTGTTAAGGTGCGTTATAAAAGGATTCTTTATCTTTCACGGGAATATTACGATTTTACCTTTCGAATCTTATGAAAAAGAAAGAAAAAAGGAAAAAGATAGAAAGAGAGAACTTTTTCGTTTGTAAGAAAAGAAGAGAAAAAATGTTCTTTATTATTCTTTCGATCGAACACTTTGGACTCTCATGAATTAACTCGTTCTTACTCGTGAATATGAGAAAAAGAAGAAGAAGAAAAGGAAAAAGAAAAAGAAAAGAAAAGAATGTATTGGTGCTGTCTGTCGAAGGTCATATTCGTTTGATCAAAAGTCAACGATGACTCACCTATCCTTAAGAGAATTCCGATCGATCAATTTGGCCCTTGGTATCAATTGATGCCTTCTGGGTAGATCATAGGTCGACTCTCCCAATTGAAAATGTCGTGTTTCACGTTCCTGACGCGATTCGTCCTCCGATATTACCGCAAGGCTCCTTGTTCGTTTCAATAATTTCCTTCTATCCTGGGTTGATTGGTTCCCGTGAGTTTCGTTACGGCTACCCTCGCTAATAAATAATAGCGAATGTCTCGATTTAATATTTTGTCGAAATGCGTCAGGACGAAATGCGTGTTCATATTCGATGTTAAAACGAAATAAATGTCGCAAATCGTCCTTGGAAGGTGATACGAAACCTTTTTTTTTTCTTTATCCTTTGAAAAGTTCTAAAAAAAAAAAAAAAAAAATGGACGGAGAGATAAAATAAGAGAAAAAAATATTTTTCTCCCTCGTTGTTTATCCATTCGCGCGTTGTATCGTCGATAAAATTATTTCAACTGGAAGGAGAAAACTGTTGAGCAATAAAAACAAAACGTTTATCTTTTCAACGTTTTACAGGATTTGTATGTTCGCATAACAAATCGTATATCCGATTATTCTCGATTATTGATGGACGTTAATTTTATTCCGGTTTAATTCCGACAGACTCTTGCAAAGAGAAATAAAATAAAAAAGAAAAAAAAAAGGAAAAAGAAATAAAAGAAAAGCTTTTAAATACGACAAAACATAACTAAGTACGTACGTGTATGTATGTAGTTATGTAGACGATACGTAATATTCCGATAATGAATTAATCTCGATAATATCGATTTAAAGATCAAACATTTAATATGTCGAATATGTGAAATGACTTTTTACTTTTCTTTTTTTTTTTTTTCTTGTTAATTATCTTTTTATACGTCTATTCTTTTTTATCTAACTTTTTTCTTATTGTATAATTTCTGATATTTTCTTTTTGTTTTTTGTTTCTTTTTTTTTTTTTTTATCATCGAAACCTAAAGAGAATAGCAGATTTTATTCTTGCAACGTGCTTATCTCGCTACAAATTCATGCTCCGGGCACGTTTGAAAACACACAACCTAAATCAGTAACGCGTATTTCGCTTTACGTAATCATCGATAAAATGGCTTTTTGCTGTTGCTTTAAAATGCGCTCTGATATATCGATTTAAAAGCTTCAACGAAAAGAATAAGTCACGTAGAAGATTTGTAAAGGGTCAAGTTAATTGTTTAATTGTCAATGGACCGTATCCAACGCGAACGATCCTTGCCCTTTAAATCGAGCAAATAAAGGTTCGCAGTTTTCATTCTACCTTTGTCTTCGTATATTTATTTATTTATTTATTTATTTATTTTTTCCTTCTTTCAAACGATATATAAAATAGACGCGCAATTCTTTTGTACACGTTATACAAATCAAACTTTTCTACCTACTTGTTTTTATTTCTTTAATAAACCGTACGACTAGTAGATGCCCTTTAATGGTAGGTATTACGTTTGATGGTAACATACAAGTACGATAAATTTTAATAACGACTCACATATGTTACTCCTAAAAGACCGATAAGCGATAAAAGTGTAAAACTTTCCTGCCATTTTTAGGTATACTTCTAATCAATAAACTATCACGCAATGTTGTCATATATCAAGGTTCATTATCATCACTATTCCTTTTCGAATACTGGCAGGTACGAAAATTAATATATGATTAAAGTTTGACGTTGTATATTTCACGAGTCTTAAAAAATAAAAAAGAAAAAGACACAAACAAAAAAGAGAGAGAGAGAGAAAGAGAAAAAAAGAAAAAAAACAAAGTGTAACTCCTTTCTAGCAAGTTTATACAGAATATTATTCGAGTATATATAAGCGAAGAATAAAAGTGGTCATAAAAAAAGAAAAAAAAAAATTATTCGTTCTTTTTCGATATTAAAAACTTATGTTTGTCGTTTCGTTTGCGTCAATCGATTATATTACCTCGAGAAACGTTTTCATTTATAAAAAGAGAATTTCGCGCGTTGATCGGTCGGTCATTCAATAGGCACGTCTCTGCCGTATTTATCATTATCACGTATAAAACGAAAGATCAGATAATACCTATTGAGAAAAATGACGTCATCGTATTGTATCTGTTGCTTCGTCGTGAGAAATTATTCTAATATATGTATGTAAGTAAGAAACGCATCGAAGATCGTAGAGAAGTATAAAAATCTTACGAGAAAAAAATTCGTGTCAAGATCGGCTCGAATGCGAGTCGTTAATCGTGCATGGAAATAATTAAAAGGATGTATCAATGATCGATATACGAGAGAGAGAGAGAGAGAGAGAGAAAGAAAGAGAAAGAAAGAAAGAAATGAATAATAAATAAGAAATGAAATACAGAATTTATAAGTTATAGGATATCGGGAGTACTTTTATCTTTTAAAGTTTTTACGATCAACGAGGTGCTGTTGAAAATAACGTTCATTATGGTCCCGTAAATTGAGATCTAAAAGAAACGAAGAAACGCCGAGCCTTTTTACGGCATCATAGCGAAATACAAAGAAAGGTTTTTCCTTTCTTATCGTAGAAAGAACGTTTTCTTCGCACGGTGAGGGATTACAGAAAATCTTCGAAGCACTTTCTCCTCCTCTTTCTCCTCCTTCTTCTTCTTCTTCTTCTTCTTCTTCTTCTTCTTCTTCTTCTTTTTCTCTTCTTTCTTTTCGTTGCTTGTCTTAAGGCTTTCTCGAGACGATTCGACAGCTTCGATCTTTCTTTTTATTTATTTATTTTTTTTTTTTTTATATAGAAAAGCTTTTCCTCGACGACAAGGAAACAACAGCGCCATCAGCGTCGTCCTTTTTTTGACATCATCTCGACGATAAACTCTCGTACGATTAAAATGGCATCCGACGTGTCGGATCGATAAATTCAATTTATTCTTTCCCTTTTATCGATCGGCAAAAAAAGGAGTTTGTGGTCGCGATATATAAGGGTAAGCATGGTGAAAAGAAGAAGAAGAAAGAAAACAAAAAGGATAGAAAGGAAACGAAGAAAGAAAAAATGTATGATCGATCGTTATTTTTAGTTGGATAAACCTTTTCCAAAGTAAATCATTATAAGATGAAACGTGATAGAGCGATCATAATAGATCGACGCAAACAGGAAGACTTTAACGATCTCAACGAAGAGACAGAGAGGAAAATAATAATAATAAGAAGAAGAAAAAGAAGGGAGAAAAAAAATAAAAAAAGAAGTTAGACGAAATCGTTGTCTCTCTTCTTGAATCCTTGAAGTCGAGAAGCAAAGAGCGTATCGTCGTCTCATTGTGTTCGCCTAAGCACGACGTATCGTTACGTAAGCTTATCATTCCTTATCTCGATCATCATCCTCCAAACGATCTTTTGATTTAGACTCGCACGTTTTAAGATTTAAGACTAAGTTGCGCCTTCGGATATCAAATTCTTATTTTCTCTACTTCTTACGAGAATTTACGATACTAGGAAAATTACCTTAAACGATATTTGTCAGTGGTCAGAAAAAGAACGCTGACGTCATTTTCTAGCTGCCAACGAATTTATTTACGTTTCTCATTTTCTCAAGCATCTCGAAGGACGATGAGATAAATCAAAACGTAGCTACGCTGGTTTTCCTTTCTAAATTACAAAAAAATGTAAAAAAAAAAAAAAAAAAAAAGAACCTGAAAGACTATCATTCACACGCTATTTCGCTAATGAATTATACGAATATAACGTCTTTGTGTTACGAATATTTATTAACGAATATTTATTTTTCTTCTCTCTCTCTCTCTCTTTTATTTCATATCTGAACGTGCATCGTTTTCGATTTGAACGTTTTAACATACAATTGTTTTCAACGTCGTTGATTCAATCGTTTTCTTTTTACTCGCGAAGGAAATAGATTTTTTCTTTTTCTTTATATTCTTCTTCTTCTTCTTCTTCTTTCATTCGACTCCACGAATCGTTTCCACGGAAAAATGTCAATGGATCAACGAGCTTGATCTACCAACGTTGAATCTCAATTAATTCTAAACGAAGCCGAAGTGTAAGAAGAAGAACTCGAAGGAATACCTACGTTCGCTTCGATCCTTGCTAGAATCTTATTGATATTCGAATCGTTTTTCTTTCTTCGACGAGGACTATAGATCAACTTTCAATCGCTTTAAGACTGCAACGGATAAATATTTTTTCTTTCTTTCTTTCTTTCTTTTCTTTTTATTGATAAGATTCACTCTCGTTTTTTCACGGCTCCTTTCTTTTTGCAAGTCCTTCGATTTGAAAGTAAACGCATAGAGTTTTAAGAGCGAGTAAAATCAGTTATCAAATACTCGATGAAACTTTGAAAACTTCTCAATCGAGAAATTTTCTTCTGACAAAGGATACTCTTCCTTATGTGATATATTTCGATCGAATGGTATTCCTCGATGGTTACGTGCACTTTCGAGGATATGATCGTAACGGTACGTTAGAGTATTCCTTGAGAATCAAAATGAATTTCGATTTCCGTTTGGACAAACGAACATTGTCATTGCAGTTGACCGGCCGTTTAACAACTGCACGAAGTACGCGAAACGCGATAGGAATATCCTATGACAGTAGATCGACCGGAAGAAGTTCGAAGTGGTTTCGACGAACGTTCGATACTTGACATCCAGAAGAGTCCCTAGGCGAACGTGTACGTAAGTAACTATATACGTATGTAGCTTTTGCTCTTTCGAAAAGTCAAACGGCGAAGGTCTCGAATTAACTCGACGGAAGATACCTTAGTTCGAGGAAATAAATTTTAAATTGAAACGAACGTTGTCTTTACTATTCTATTAAAAAAAAAAAAAAAAAAAACGAAGAAAAAAGAAATTCATCAGAATTATCCCTAATAATAGATCCCTTTATTCCTTTAAATCCGATTATACACTTTGACGCTGCGAAAAGATATTAATCATTTTTTATCGAACGAAAAGTAGGAAAAAAAAGAGGAAAACATATTAATAGAAAAAGGGAAATTTTACTCGAGCGAATGAAATTATCTACAAAATGGCTGACAACTTACGAGATATATACGCGTACGAACATATCCGTGTAACACGCTCGTAATATCTTATTAACGAAGCGAATGATTTTTGTGTAAACGAAAAAGTGACGCTTACGAGATAAAAAGGAAGAGAGGAAAGGAAAGAAAAGAGAAAAAAAACTGACCTAATTAAGAAACAAATTAATTCGTGATCTCACCGTTCTCTTCTCGGAGCCTCGCCTGATCGATAATCGATCGTTAATGTCTCAACTTGACGGTCAAAGAAGAAAATTTTTAAAACAAAAAGAGAAAAAGAAAAAACTGATATACACAAGAACTGACTAGATTAGTTCACGAGGCACTCGTTCGAGAGTTCTCGTTCGCGATCGTCGATGAGAGATGACGGTGATCTGTCTTTCGATCTCGAACGGAGTACCGGCTTTTCACTTTCTCGTTCGCGGATCGACTGACGGATATCGTTGTAAGCAACTCGAACGATCGTCGTCGTCGTCGTCGTCGTCGTCGTCTGTGCACCTGTCCGTCGTCATACACTGATACTAGTACCTACTTTTGTGTTTGTGTATATCAGTGTCCAAGTATACACTGTTTGCTACCAGCAGAATCGTACCTTGTATTTGCAGTCACCGATTGTCGATTTTCTGGTGGGAGTAGTCATGGTATACCTTAGCCCCGTGACGTCATTACTTGCCACGGACCAACAATTACTTGGTAGAGCAACGAAAGTTGATATTAATTCTCTGCTACGAACGATCGTAATAAAAAAAAATAAAATAAAAAAGAAAAAAAAAGGAAAGAAAAAGAGAAACAATTTCCTATAAAACTGTCGTTTGCAACACTTTTTTACATTTAACGATAAAATAAGAATGTTTCTTTCTTGGGTCCTATAATTCTTTTTTGTTTCTCTCTTTCTTCCTCTCTCTCTCTTTATTTTTTTCATGTAATTCTAATCCTCGATCGAATTTTTTCTTTTCTTTTTTTTTTAATCGATCGGATAAAATCATCTCAAAGGACTTATCTCGTATTTCGTTCTCAAAGACTAGAACTCCCAGAGGATTAATGTTCGCACATCCGAAGTAGTGATTTAGAGTATTAGTGGTTGCCTCTCTAGATTATCGTACAATTTTGTTTAAACTTCTATATAAAATACTATTTATAGAGAAATACGGTAGATAGAGTCGTAGGATTTTACCATAAATAGAGAGATAGAAGATCTGATTTTCTTATTTGCATTCATGTCAAGCTTTAAAATTCATTTGAAATTGAGGTCGTGAGGTATGGCGTAATAGCAAATAAAATCGGACATGTTAATCTGTCATAATTCGTCGAATAGAATTGATTGACTTTTTCATCGGGAAATTAAGAATCGTTTGTGTTTGCATCTTACAAATGTTTTAAGAAATATTTAAAGAAATTAAAATATGTACATTTAAAGAAGACAGAGACAGATAGGGAAAGGACACAGATAACATATCATTATTCTAGACATTGACTGGTCTCGTGTCACGGGCATCAACCGTACTCAATGTCGAAGGTCGACGAAACTCGTGGAATCATTGTTAGTTAACTATGAGTCTTTGAGGGTCAAATATATAAATGGCCATGTGCCACATTTGTCTGTTTTAACAAGGACCACTTTTGTGCGCATTACTTGCATTACGTCGACGAGAGGATTCGAATCATAAAATTAAGTAATCTTACATATTATTATTTAATATCTCTGAATCATCTCACAATTAACGTATTATGTATAATATGCATAATATGCGGTTATTCTTTTTCTTCCTTTTTTCTTTTTCCTTTTTTTTTTCTTTTTTTTTTCTTTTTTTTTTTTCATTACATCACAGGAAGTTCCAACGTCGAAATAATTTGTTTAACGAAGAAAAGAAGGAAAAAAAGGAGAAGAAAAAAAATAAGATAGGCACATATTCTCATTCGAACAAATAAAATATGAAATTCTCGACTCTGAGATTAGAAAATTTGCCCTCGAGATGTTATTTTTCGAAAGTAGGATCCTCCTCAAGAAAGTAAAAAGAAAAAAAGAAAACAAGATAGAACAAAATTTTAAGTGCAATAAATAAGAATGTAAATCGGCCAACGAGCGAACTCGTAGAAGCGTGATGGGAATGATAATGTTGAAATTAAGCTATCGCTTCTTTCTTCTAAAATCAAAAAAAAAAAAAAAACAAACAAACAAACAATATGAATTTATTATCATTATTATCGCAAATCGTTCCAAGTTGGAACTTCTTCCGATATTTAATATCTTTAATAATCGAAAATTCAGAGATATGCTGATTCGAGTTGTCGAATAAATAATAGGATCCTTCGAAGGAAAATAGAAATTTTTAATCTATAGGAAACGAAGCGACAGCCATTTATTTTCAGAATGTTTTATCCTTCGCTTTTTCTTCGAGCTTTTCTTGAAACCGGATTTGGCGATATCTTAACAGTTTTCAGGATATTTAAAAAACCTGACACCGTGTCAAGGACACGAGAGCAGCATGCGGAACGACGAAGTTGTTTTACGTTTATCGTATTCCTGACGCCAACCGAGCATATTTTCTATTCGAGTTCCGAGGTGAAAATCGAATTTGTGTTAAGCAGAAAATGTCGTTTGGTCGGTGTTAATTCGAGCATGACTCACGACGAGTTTTTAAATTTAAACTATCGCCTATGACGTTTTTCTTCCTTTCTATTATTATTATTATTATTATTATTATTATTATTATTATTTTATTCGTTAATTCTATCAATAATATTTTTGTTTCGGGAAGTAATTTATTTCCTGGTACGAAATCAACGTTCCGATGATTATTGTAAATTTTGTTAGCCTGCGTGCTGTAATAATCAGTATAATTAATCAAATAATTCATAACATTCATTAAATTGTTATGATACAACAATTCAAAGCGATTGCCATGAAATAAAGTCAAGAGCAGTATACATTAATTCTTTTTTCTCTCTTTCTTCTCTCTCTCTCTCTCTCTCTCTCTCTCTTTCTTTCTCTTTCTCTTTTTCTCTATTAGTAATTAGTACAAAATAGATATTTATATAAGTACAACGGCAAAGCGGAGACGCAAGGGGAATATGGATAATTAGCGAACGGGATACTCTAATTGGCTCGGAGCGTATTCGTATAGTATTATACTAACAATAAGATACATACTCTTGTCCCACTTTTCTAACAAATCGCTTGTGAATCGTATAGCGTGGTTATGTTAGTAGAAAGATTAAAAATATATATATATATAAAATAAAATAAAATAAAACAAAAAGAAGAAAAAGAAAAGAAGATCCTCCTTCGTTAATTAAAAATATCTTTCGAAGGAAGAGAAAGAGATATTCAATGAATATTTAATTCTAATACTTCTTTCTCTTTTTTCTTTTTCTTTTCTTTTCTTTCTTTCTTTCTTTCTTTTTTTTTACGTGTTACCCTAATAGATGCCGAAAGAAATTTTCTGGTTCGTTAAAGAAAGAAGAAGGGATTGAAAATGTCTCTTACGATTCACTATAAATTTCTTTCATCCGGTATACGTTTACATACATGCATACATACATACATATGTATATATATGTAACGAATGTGTTCAACGAATCGAAAAGCTCTCTAGCGGCCAATGTCACGCGAAACCACGAATAAGAAAGTAACCATAATACACACTCAGGGTTGGGTGCTATTTACTCTTCTACTTCTGTGCAAGATACGACACTTTCCTACGTGTCACTCTACTTCCATTCTTTTTTTTTTTTTTTCTTTAACTACTTTATCTCGAGTATCCATTTCGTTATACCACATATTCCTCTTTCTTTTTAGCTTACCTCTCTCTCTCTCTCTATATATATATATATATTTTTTTTTCTCTTTTTTCTATCTCTACTTTAACTTTAAATAATTTTCTTTTATTTTAACCTTTACATTTTCGCAGAGAAACTAATCTCTAATTAGCAATAAGCTTAATTAATATCCTTGATATCATTTCATTCTAATCTTTCTACCTAGTTTGTCAATTAAAATCTATATATACAATATAAAAATTTATATACATAGTCGTATATATCCCATTGCTATTCCATAATTTCATAATTAAGAAGAAAGGAGGATTACGTTAGCTGCTAGCTTTTATCACTTTCTTAATTACTTCGAATAATTTGATACGTTCTAAAGATAAACTCGATAATCGTTATACCGATCTGAGATAAAAATAACGGAGATTTTTTGCAGAGCATTAAGAAAGATCTTTTTATGGAACGAGAAAATCTTATTAGGGAAGACGACAACTATCTATCTAAATATCTATCTATCTATCTATCTATCTATTTATATATATATAGTAGACAACCAATTGTAGAAAACTAGTTCGACTTTTCCAACTTAACGACGTCAGACGTTCATCCTTCTATTTAATCGCTTATATCGTTATATCGCACGCTTTCTATGACGGGTTAATGAAACGCGTTCACTTTTTATACTTACATACATCTTAATATTTTCAAGACACGGGTTATAAACTGTTCCCACCGGCGAAATTCAAATGTTCGATTTGCTCGTTGAAAGTACGGAACTAGAGTACTTTTTGAAAGTACGGTATCGGGGAACTGATGATAACTTTTCCGTGAGTAGGTCGCACCGAACCGAATGTAAATTTACAAATCGAAAGATCACAATCGATATAAATCGATCTCCCGTGGTCTCTCCGTTTGATATTTTTCCGATTCCATTTTTTTTTCTTTTTTCTGTTTGATTTTTTCAAACAGATAAAACACCGAGAGATCTATTTTATTCGATTTATTTTTGTTTAATCAGTCTCGATATAACGATAAAAAAAAGGAGCCTCGATATCGCGTGCTTACTCGGAACAAACTGGAAACAGAAGCAGGCAACTACCACCCTACCCAGTGTTTCCCTTTCGAAACGATGAATCACGATGTTGTCAGGGGTAACCACAGTGTTCCATGCGAAACGAATGTACTACAGTCACGTGTAACACTCGAGGAACCCAAATGACCCTTCACCTGCCGTCATTTGAATCACCTGGCAGCAAAGGTACGAGTAGTAGTCGGTCGAAGAGTCCGGCTTGTGTGCTGCAGCCTGTGATTCATGAGTTACGATCGCTCAAAAATCAGCATGCACACGAGAAACATATATTTCTTAACTTGACGTTTAAACCATTTGTGTTAGAACCGATAAAAAAAAAAGAAAAGGAAAGAAAAAGAAATGAAAAATTCCAACTCAGCAATAACAGTGACCATTGCCGTACGATTTAACGCGAACGCCCTTTAACATTTTCTTATCGTAGATTTGAATATAATTTATCGAATGTATACCGAGTAAATTCAGAAATCGATTATTCAAATCGGTGATCACTTCGTTTCGCATCGATGATTTTCTATTTCTCAAATCGCGTCGTACGATTCGAAAATTTATTCTTCGAACTACGAAGTTTTCGGTCTTTGGAGAAGCAATTAGGAAGTTCGGTACAAGACGATTAAACTCGATTACTTGAAACGTCGTTAAGGATTCCACGTGGTCACCGAGCCGCACTTTATCGTTGAGAGAACTACTCGAGAGAGAAATTAATGGTTACCAGAAACCAGACGTGAAAGCAAGAAGTAATCCGAGATGGAAAGAAACGCAATATCGAACCCATCGATATCTATGACACACAGTCGGAGGTGTTTCGTGGAATGAAAATCTCGATTGAAATCTCTTGCTCTCGTTATCTCATCAAATTTTTTTCTCTCTCTCTCTCTCTCTCTCTCTCTCTCTCTCTCTCTCTCTCTCTCTCTCTCTCTCTCCTTTTTTTCTCTTTTAATTTTGTTTCTATTTGTTCTTCCTTGTTACTTATTCCTTTTTCTTCTTCCACTTTATATCGATGACAGAAAACGCGTACGAACGTTTTATAAAAACTTGAACCGACGCGAGTCCGCTCATTTATAGAAATTTTCTTACGCATACACTTCGATTATCATAAAAGCCAACTGGACGAGCCAATGAACCGAATTATCATTTCGTTTTAGATACAGAGATTTTAATCTATATCGTTCGATTTCCAGGGATAAGTAAACTAAAATAAACTATACGAATTTTATTTTACGACGCTCGTATTAGTTATATCTATACGCTTGTAACCATTCTTATCGGTGCGCATCACGTTCAAAACTTGTTTCCCCTTCAATGGTTATAGAGACTATCGAAATATCACGAACTGAAAAGTTTTCCAAGCGGAAGAAGAGGCCAGATATATAATACGCTTTCGGTCTTTGGAGAGAACCTGTTCTTACCTAATCTATCTATCAAACTTAATATTTTCCACGCTTGGAAGATGCCAACCACCACTATCATCCCCACCAACCCTCCTACCCCCTCTAAACCTCCCCACCCTCCATCACCCCCCACTTTCTGCCGCTGTCTTCTTTTACGTAATCATTCACCTTCCTTTTTTACTACGATAGAAAAATAACGTCGTTGGCAGTCGCAACGTATATACGGGTCGTGTAACGAACTCATTATTACGTAAACGAGAAGATCCTTTTGCGGATTCTAACAAATTGATTCTAAGCCGTAATACCAATAGATACGAACCAAACGATTTTAATCACGTCGGTGCGAAGAGTGAAGAAATTTTATGAACTTTCCTTTTATCGACAAGATAGATCGAATGACGAGAAAGAAAGAAATCTCGAGATCGTTTCTTACGATTTGAATTAAAACGATCCTTGTCTCGTCTCGGGTTTAAAAACATAAAAGTAGAATTGAATGATCTTAGATTTTATATAGGTGAAAAGACGTTTATATACGTACGTACATACGTACATCTATGTATTTATATATATATGTATATATGTATGTATGTGTTTGTATGTGTATATAGAAATGAGAACGCGAGAGACCATGGGAAATTTTTAGATAATAATCACTTTTCCACTTTCACATGGATATGATGTAGGTAAATAAATATGTTGATGATTTTATATAATTTATGAAAATATATGGAGACACGTTAACTGTCTTCGTTAGAACAGTTTTATTTTAATTTTGTAAGAGTCTACGTTTCGAGTTAATCGAGAATGAATTTAAAACGGAAAATCTCTATTCGCCGAGAGATTTACCACGGTAAAGGTATCTATGAGCCATCGAAATTTTCCTACGCAATTTCCCCAGAGACTTGAAAAGTACTCGGCTACGATTTCTCCCTATGGATACTTATTATATTTTAGTATTCCTTAGCACAAAGAAACTCGAGTGAAATTTTGAAAAGGAGTCTGTTTGCTCGTCACTTTTATTTTATCGTGTCTCACTTTTTCTTTCTTCTTTTATTTATTTTTTTTTCTTCTTTTTTTTTATCTCCTTACGATCAAAAACTTTTCGAAAATGATTCTATTAATATGATGCATCGGGCAAAGCGAAGAGTTTGGTTTATCAAGTACTTAAAGAAAAAGAAAAAAAAAAAGAAGTCATAGAAAAAAGTTACAAAGCCGTACACTTAGCGATATTCGAAGCAGACTACGCTTTAAAATAATAAAATAAAGAGTAAAGTCAATGGAGAGAAAAAAAAAGAAAATAAAATAACGCAAAAAACTCTCAACTGTGAGAGATATTTTTCGAATACGTTTTCCTTTCACGAATTTTTGCGAATGTCAATAAAAAAAAAAAAAAAAAAAAAAGGAAAGAAAGATAGAAAAAAAAGGAGAAGAAAAAACGAGACGAAGAAAAAGTAAACAATTTCGTTGATCCAGATTAAAAAAAAAAAAAAAAACCAAAAAAATTTGATATCGAGAAAAATACATATGCAATTTTAATAACTACGTTATGAAGAAAAATATTATCTCCGAGACTAAAAGAAAAAAGAAAAAAAAAATGAAAAGATTAAAATTAAGAGAAATGTTTAATGTGTTACCTGTTCAAGTTGTCTTCCGGCTCACGATCGACGAATTCCATCGTGACTTGATAATAAACTATCTTAACAACGTACATCGTGAAAATTAGCGCGCGACTATGCGTGCGATCTCTTGCAAACTGACATTTCGTTTACGTTCGTTCCGTTCTTTTTTTTTTTTCTCCTTTCTCTCTCTCTCTCTGTTTCTGTTTTTCTTTTTTTTTCTTTTTCTTTTTCGAAGCTTTCGGAGCACGGAGTGACGGAAAAAAGAGAGAAAGAGATCGAAAGAGTCCGATAGAGAACTACAACAAACGGCTTTCCACGCCGTCGACGAGAATGTTTTTTCAAGGTGCGTGTGACAAATTTATATATACATATATGCGTGCATGGATACATGTATTATTCTTTGTTTCTTTTTCTTTTTTGTTTGTATCGTCTGAGTTTAACGTGTGACGCGTGGTTTGTTCATATATAAGTGTGTGTGTGTGTGTATGTGTGTGTTTGTATGTATGTATATGTATGTGGGTGTATGTTGGTGTATATGCGTGCATGATTGCCATACACGTGTACATTGAAAACGGATATCCTGCGTTCCGCTACCTTTACCTTTCCCCTCGCGTTCAACTTTGATGCTCTTTCATCCGAGTTACTGTACGTACATACACGAACACGTACATAAAAGTATATTACTATATACGAACTTCGCTAATTATCAGTTCCTCTACGTTTATCCCTTGCATTTATATACATACATCGAACGATTGAAATTCTTCTTTCTTTCTTTTTTTTTGTGTGTTTTCTTTTTTCTTTTTCTTTTCTTTTTTTTTTCGTTAGACCAGATCGACTTAAGAAAAATTATTTTTGCGCGAATTAATCGGGTGAATAAACTTCACGTAATTCTTTTTATCTTATCCGAATGACAACGACGATTGACGCCGAATTAAACGATTGAAGGAAGATGGAAAAGGAAAAAGAAAAGAAATCTGATTAAAATTCAAACGAGATCGAGGGATTTATAAGTACGATAAAAATTTATAACGATAAAGAGAGAATAAGAGATAACGAAAATCCTCGCAGTTGTAGAAACCGTATAGATTATTTTAATGTACGTTCAACGGATAAACGAGTTATGGTTAATCTATTGGAATATTATTATATAATTATGATCGATTTATAGATGAGATTAACGTAGATATTCCGTTCTCGAAATATTATCTATAGAGATATATACATACATTTTATATATATCATACATTATGTCTGTGTGGATAAATGCACGTGAGGTATGATAATTGTTTCGAAAAAAAAAAAGAAAAGAAAAGAAAGAGAGAAAAATGGGCAAAAAACATTTTCCTTCATAAGAGAACGAATTTTGATATGAAATTAACGTGGAAATAAATGCACGATAATTTCGAGTTCGTCTTCGGTTCTCCGTGAAACTACGAATTTCTCTGGAACTTTAGAATGTTTGTTAATTAGCGAAACGTATATATATATATATATATATATATATATATATATATATATAAAATTTTGTTATATGCTCCGTGGAAATGAATTTATTCGGGTTTAAAACGAAATATAGAAATGAACCTAGAGCGGAGACGAACGATATTAATCGATGAAGCACGTTCATAAAAAGTCGATGAATTAAAAATCACGATTTATATCTGTGCGATTAGAAATATATATATATATATATATATTTTAATATATATATATATATATATATATGTATGTATCGTATATTTCTATATCAGCCATTGTATTCCGGGTGCACAAACGAGAACTTATTTGCTTTGAAATTTCGACCTGGAGTCGACGGAACAGATGTTCTTCGCAAATCGATAAACTCGATTGTATTCAATTAAATCAAACTTCATCGTCGTAAATCGTTGTAATTAAAGCATAATGTCCGATTACAATCGTCATTATGAAGTAGGAACGAGCTATCGGCAAATCGATTTAACGGTACAAAGTGATAATTCTATATTCAAGAATTATTTTAGAATAGGGTCGGTCGTTCGTCTATCTCTAGAAAAGTCTTACGAACGATATATATCTTTTGAAGAAGAATTTTAACGGTTCGTATCTTCGTTTAACTAAACGCGAAGCTTCTATACGAAGTTCGCGTAATTAGACCAAAACCGTCTTAATAAGCAACTGCTACGACCGTTGCAGCGAGCTCTACTAATTAAATATTAATCATTACCAATCGTAACGCGATATATATTCGCGAGAGAAAGAAGAAGAAAAAGAAGAGAAAAAAAAAAGAAAAAGAAAAGAAATATTAACGCTCTAGCTAATAATATTCTGGATTTTAAATATTCACGATACATGTATTCTGATAACACTCGCGAAAATGCAAAGAAAAATGTCGCTGTTATATTATATTTAAGAAACAAAATAAAAAAAAAAGAAATCAAAAAGTACTCGTAGAAAAAAATCGAAATAGAAGGTGGCTGAATGAGAGAATGAAAAAATTAAAGAAAATGGCATGCAAATTGTAGAAACGTTTAAGCGACGTGTAACTGGCATTAAGTATAATAATATGATGATACTGCGTCGGAAAGTAGGTGTAAATGAATTCGCGTCTGGCCAAAGGAATTTAGCGCTTCACCGATGATGTATGGATAATGTATGTATGTATGTACTTAAATACGTATGTATGTACGCGTAAAACGTGTACTTTATTGGCGTGAAAAAGAACACTTTGAAGAAGGAAAAAAGAAAAAAAAGAACAAAATTATCACTCACCGATAACATCTTTGCCGTTGCCTCTCGTGAACCCATAAAGCTTCCCCAAGACTATGGGTGCCACTCTGCACTCCGCCCATGGTCGATTCTCGTAAACGAGGAGACCTATCGTAAATCCGTAACCATTAGAATCCTAGGAAAAGCTAAGTTATAGATACTGCGTATACGTGATCGCATTTCTCTTCCTTTTTTCTTTACCAAGTATCGATTTTTTCCATTTTTCTTTTTTTTTTTTTCCTTATTTTTCTCTTCACTTTTTCTTTTTTTTTTGCTTTCTTCTTTTATCGTAGAGAGAGCTTTCGTCTAAAAAATTTTTTCTATGTTGCTCTATCAAAAAAAAAAAAAAAAAAAGAAAGGAAAAAAAAGGAAAAAGAAAGAAACAAAGTTTTTAATAAAAATATCAAAATCCTGTATGAAGGAAAACAAATTGATAGGGAACGTTTTCTTCTCTTCTCTCTTTTTTATTTATTTATTTATTTTTTTTATCTTTACTCTTCGTTTTAATCGTGAAAAATCATATAAAATGTTCAGCCGTAATATAACTTCTAAATTGACCGGTAGATGACACTGTACGCTTAGTATTTCTCACAAGAGATACGTTCGATGGAACGTACATATACCGAACGAGAGTTTCAACGAGCTTTGTGAACCGAGATTTGTTCCTTAACGTACATTTTTTCGTGAAAGGATCATTACCGCAAGGTTTTGATCCAAATAATATTAACAAAGAAAAACAACTTGTTCTCATCGATGTTTTCTTCTGATCAACGAGGTCTCTATTTTTAAGCTTTGATTTCGATGCACGAGTGAAAATAAAAGAATTCACTTAAAGAGAAGTGATTCTCAAAACTGTCTTTGATCTTTCAACTTTCTTATCTCTTCATATATCATTCTCTCCATAGCAGAACACTCAAAATTTAACATCCATTTGTCCTAAGAAAAAACTGTTCTTTTGACTTTTTCTTCAAAGAAAATAAAAAAAGGGGTCGAACTTTGAATAAAAAAATACTCTTCTCTCTTATCTTTTACCGCGTCGACGAACAAGAGTAGTAGAAGAGTAGAAGAAGAAGAAGAAGAACAATAAGAAGAAAGAAGAAAAAAGAAAGAAGAATATTCCGTCGATCTTTTGAAAACTTTTTCTTGCCCCACCAACCAACATCCATCCACCACTCGATGCTCTCTCACCTCCCGATAGTTTTCGCATTTTTCAAGCACATTAATCTTCTGTTCAAGAAGAACCTTGCGCGACAACGTTAGTAGTGTACCGGTTGAACCTTTGTTACTCCACACACACACACACACACACACACGATGATGGACGGGAGACCTACCCTTAAAATTATTTTGGCCGATCGATAGCATGCAGAGTCTCTTCGGTTAGTCAATTCTCTTCTTCATTGTGAAACTTCAACGACGAGAGAAAGATATATATATATATATATATATATATATATATATATATATATTATACACACATATATATATTTTTTTTTCACTAAAATTATTTTATAAAGTGCACGTCACTTATTAATTGGAAAGAATCTTATGACAGACTGACGAGTTGTTGGAAAACTCGAGGTACTAGAGAAGGTTTCCACGGAAGGTTTGCCTGAACGAAAGAGGATGAAGAGGTGTAGTAGTAGAGGAAAGGATTTAAGAAGAAAGAGAGAGGTGGTGGTAAATTTCCTTGCTGCTTCCCCACCTTCACAATCTACAAAGAACAACGAGTCCCGAGCCTATCTGGAGACTGTAACTTGCACGGAAGAAAAGTGGGGGGAAAGCGAACTAATTGTCGGACGTTGCCTGTTCGTTAAGGAAACGCAATTAAGCCGAGACCGAAATTTTCTTGCAAGACTTCAACTCATCGAACTCTATCTTACTCTGCTAAAGTTTATACGACGACGTAAATACTTCGTTATACGTATGATACATATATTTCGTTTGAGTCCATCCTATCCGTTCATTGATCAAAATCCAACTGAATTTTCTATTTCTTCACACTTTTTTTTTTATTTATTTATGTATTTATTTTTCTCGTTTCTTTTTTTTTCTTTTTTTTTTTTAATTTCTAATTTTAATATCATTCTTGTCGTTTCATTTCACAGAATTCGATTTGATATGATTCGAGCATGTTCGACGATCTTTACCAACATGATTTGTAAGAAAGTGACGATATAATGATTACGTTCGCACTATTGTTGCAGAATGAGTGACGTAAGATCTCGAGTTATATCGGTGTCCGTGCGAGACGAACATGAAATAGAACTATAACGTTACATAGTTCGTTACCTTCTTTTTTCTTTTCCTTTTTTCCCCTTCCTTTTTTTCTTTTCTTTTTTTTTCTTTTTTTTACGATTCAATGCATCCGAGAGAAAGAGAGAGAGAGAGAGAGAGAGAGAGAGAGAGAGAAAAAGAGGAAGAAAAACACAGAGAGAGAGAGAAAGAAAAAATAAAAATTTTGTCAGGATGAAAACACGATGAATGATTCAAAGTTTGGGAATAATCGATCGTTTTTTTGGAGACAATTCATAAAACAGAAATGTAAGGGGTGGTTAGGATTTGACAGACGTAAACTTCGAAAACCATTCGTCAAATATGATACATACCAGGATATTTTATATTCGTTTTTACTATGGAAAAGACGAATGGTTTTCAGAGAGATTTATAATTTTCACGATTAACTTTGGAATCTTTTTCGATTTTCTAGAAAATCTTTATACAGGGGAAGAACGAAAGAGCGCGTCGCGTTCCCAACGTCAACGTAATTTCCTCTCCTTTCGAATAACGTGCCGATATCAATATTAACTTTCATGAACATGGAAATCCTAGTAGGATCAATTCGACGATAATGGAATTCAAATTGAAAATCGTGTCCGTTTCTCGAAATCGTGCTTATATTACGCTTTGGTGGATGGGATACCGATCTTGAATTAAAAAAAAAAAAAAAAAAAGAAAAAAAAAGAGATGTAAAAGATGTTTAAAAGGACAGTGTAAAAGATATTTAAAGTGGTTTAAAATTACTTTTAAGAGAAATTCGAAACCTGGAAAGGTTCTTCTGGTATTCTAGAAGTCCGAATCAGTTGGCTGGCCTTCTCTTTTCTTGAATCAGTTAGCTGACCTTTTCTTTTCTCGAATTTCTGTCATAAGATCGAAAATCGTTCCAAAATTGCGGATGCATTCAGAGAGAAAGAGAAAAAGAGAGAGAAAAGAGAGAGAAAAACGATACGTAGCAACACATGCACGTACATGATATTCCTCTACATATATATATATATATACATACACATATATATGTGTATAGTATGTATATCTACATCTACATCTAGTATATACGTGGAAACGTTTTTATACGAGATAGAAAGAGAGAAAAGGACGCGGATCGGCGCTCAGTTCCGTTCTGCTTACAGCGAAACGTTTCACCCTTTCCTCTTGGACCCCCTCGTACGTTTGGTCGTTCGTTTCATTCCGTTCTCCACACTCTGATACCTTCCTCCGTCGTTTCAACGGCTTCTAACCAGGTTAATGCGGCCCCAGGCTCTCGATCATGTTCCCTCCCCTGTTATCACGCGAACGAATAAGCGCGAGCTCGTCAATCAAACTATTTGTGATCTATGTCAAGCAACCTTGTCGTATAACGTATACTCATATTCTACGTATGTATTTAACTCATATCGTCACTTCAAAAATTTACAACAAAATTGTTGAATAGTTGGAGAAAAAAGACATTTCTTTTTCTTTTCTTCGAATTGTGTTAAGTGGAAATCCTTTTTGTTTTGTTTTCATTTTTTAAATCTTGTACGAACGCAAATATCGAAGATAATGAAGAAGAAAACGTTCCTTTCTTTCTATCTTTTATTCTTCTCCTTTTAGGATTGTTTACTGCGTTTGTTTCGAATCGAAAGCATGAAATTCTTGGAAGAGAAGGAAGAAAAATAAAAACGAAAAAAGACGAGTAAAAGAATCGCGTGAGATATTTTTTTGCATGTTCCTTCTGCTCACGCAAAGTATAGTTTTTGCGTGGCTCGTGCCGATAATCTTCTTTAATCGCCCGAATGTAACTCATTTCCTTAATAAGATTTAATCGTTACAGGACGATTGATCCTTGTTATCATGATTAATTTAAAAAAAAAAAAAAGAAGAAAAAAGACCAGAAAAAAATTAGAGATCTCTAACATCCCGTACGATCTTTTTTATTTTCAGTTCGAAACGTTACCGTGACATATCAGAGGGGACTGCCAAATATTACTTTACCTCTGCCATCGAGAAAGGAACGCTGCGTATTCACATTGAAGCCAATAACATGTACCGTCGGTGACTTCCTCGATATGATTAAATTCGAGGATCGTGGTGTCGATCGAGCGATCGTTACGACGATAGGTAAGATCATATATCGATCCTTTGATATTATCAAAAAATAATATCTACATATATAGAAATATATGTATATACACATATATGTATTATATATATATATATAAACAACACAATTATATATATATATATAAAACATACACACACATATATATAAACAAATATGGTATTTTTAGATGGTACCCGAATAGGTTCGAGCAACACCATAGAAAATCTTTTGCAAGATGATTTTAAATTAATAATAAACGATGCCGAATACACGGTACAACCTCCTATATATCAGAAACATACCATGGTAAATAAAATACTTTTACGGTTTATTTACGATCTTATTGAATTTTAAACGCCGATCTCGAATCCTTTCGCTTAATGAATTTCTAAAACATACAGGAAGACATGCAGAAGCTTTCGGACGTGCAAATATTGGTGGGCCAACTTTACGAAACCCTACAGGTACGTGAATACCATGCCGACATGGAGAGACAAGTTTTGGCAGAGTTGGAAGCTATCAAACTGGAGTTAGAACCTTACGAAGAGGTGAGATAAGGAATCTTCAAGACGGATACTGATACTTTCATTCAACAAATATTCTCAAGAGACTTTACTGAAATTTCTATGGTCTTGACACACATACACACACACACAAAAGTAGATACAATTTCGTTTTCCAATCACGAAGCAAAGATCTGAAACATTTTACGTTGCTTTTCCATTTTCTCTGTGTCATGAATTCACTTAGATCTTTTAGTCTCTCTCTCTTTTTTTCTTTTCCTTTCTTCTTTTCTTTCCATTTAACCATTTCATTCACGAACCTACTTCCTCGTCGTCTTTTTCATTTTCTTTTTTACTTCCATATATAGACCGACGTCATTTCACGTTTGATGCGCGCAGTTAAAAAGAAAATAATCTACTACCTTTTCAGTTTGCTCCAGCTGCTGGCTATTTGCCTTAACATCTTTCGCTCTATATGCACTACGATTATAGCGTTTAGTTTTAGTACGATCGTGTATTCTAATACGATAAAGTTATCAAGTAACGATATTGAATTATATACCCATCAAAATATATATACACACACACACACACACACACATACCATCAGTCTCGATGCCCTGTCACGAACTCTCACATAAATATGTATGCCCGTCTGATACACACTTTAACTTCGATGAAATAGAAACTGCAGGAGCTGGAAAATGCAGCTATGAGAAGAGCGAATCTCAATGCTTGGATATGGTTAGTGTTGATGTCCATGCACGCCGGTGGTTTTGCAAGACTAACGTGGTGGGAATATTCATGGGACATCATGGAACCTGTCACTTATTTCGTTACTTATGGAACTGCTGTGGGCTGGTTCATTTATTTCCTTCTGACGCAGCAGGTTTGTTGAAAAATTTTTATGATAAAAATGTTATCATTGTTAGAAAAAAAAAATAAAGAAAAAATTGATACGAACGTATTTCTATAATCGTTAATTAATTTATTTCGGTATATATCTACAGGAATACGTACTACAGGACGTAGTGAACAGACGGCGTTTGATAGAACTTCACAAAAGAGCAAAACAGGTCGGACTAGATTTGAACGCGTACAATCGATTAAAGGATCGTGCATACGAATTGGAGGGTACACTGAAAGTGATTCGTGGTCCTTTATACGAAAGAAAACTCGAGATGAAACAAAAGAGAATAAGATATACCTCGAGCAGCTCAAGATCGCCTAGTTCCTCGCCTAGTCCAAGTCCAAGTCCTAGTCCTAGTCCTAGTCCTAGTCCTGAAAGAGACGTTCCTAGAACGTCAACAGCAAAGATCGACAAAAGAGAAACATCGAAGACACTCGAGTACGATAAGTTTAGATAAGTTTTTGATTCCAGTTACGAATCAAACAGGTCAATCACCGACGTAAGAACGTCAACGATTGTTGTTTTCTTGTGAACTGTAAAAATTAATCTTATTGAGGAGGAAGAGGAAGAAGAAGATGAAGAAGAAAAAGAAGAAAAAGATTGAAACTAAAGGAAAAGAGAAAATGAGAGGAAAAAAAAAAGAAAAAAGATCAAATACTCTTGAGTGATTAATAAACTAGCTCGGTCAAATTATCAGGACGAGTACCTCTAGGAAATTGAGAAGCTGAGTACGAAGATATTTACGTGATTATTCAAGTTCTTTTTTTTTTCTTTTTTATTATATTTTTTTTATATATATATGTGTGTGTGTATGTGTATATGTGTATGTATATATGTGTATATATATATATATATATATATATATATATATATATATATATATATATATATAAAAGAGAACTTAATCGACTAGAATCTTCGTCGCAGTCTTCCGTGTCCGAGCCGTATATATATTGACGACGTTCCTCATCTCAACGACTTTAATATATAATAATAATAATTATTATTATTATCATTATTATCATTATTATCATTATTATCATTATTATTATTATTAATATTATTATTACTATTATTATTATTATTATTATTATTATTAAGAAGAGGCCTGCACTTTGCTGTATATTATCGGTTGTGATAGATTCAAAGGAAATAATAAGGATGAAAATGAATAGAAAGAAATCGTACGCGATGGTGTCTTCCGTGTTTTTCGTCTCCGCCGTGATTAATCTAACTTGTGTAAGTCGAAACGATTATGCTGTAAATTCGCATAATCGACGGACTATTCTTTCACGATGCATCGAAATCTCTATTAAATTTAATCAACCGTAACCGGAAGATTCGTTTAATATTTTAACTTCTAATTCGATCGCTGAAACGAGCCAGCTTTTTAATGTAATTATTTTTGTGAATTTTATAAAACATATATATCTGTATATGTATGTGTATATCTATACACACGCACGCATATATATATGTAAATATTCTTTTAATTTCGTACAATTGTAAAACGAAAATTTAACGATTTTATTCTCTAAATATATACAAGTTACAATTTTAAATGTATTAGACGAGGATCGACGATCAGCTTATATGCTTGATATGTGATAATCGTCACGTCATTGAGAATTACACGCTTATGTTCCTATAGGTTTTTAACTTGATTAAACCGCGATGATTCTCATTTGCTGATCGTCGATCAATGACGATGTAAATCAATGAAGACACTACGAATTTCTGTAAAGCGATCTCACACGCCTAAATAACTATGTTAAATGTATGTACTTACCTATATATATATACACACACACACACACACGCGCGCGCACACTCACGGCCACAAACACACATACACATACACTTTTTATCGAATGACGACACCTTCTTTCTTTCTTCGTTCTATTTTCTTTTTCTCTTCTTTCTTTTCCTTGTCGTTTCCGCGCACCACGTTGATATTTAATAAAAAGAAAGAGGTGTTATATGAAATTGTTGATAATTAAACGTATATCCGTTATTTATAAATATTAAACGTTAATGTTAGTATCGCGCGCGCCATTACACGATAAGAATACAAAGCTTCGTATTTGATTATCGAACATACGAAATCTGATTATTATTTCTCTAACTATCGTTATATCCTATTCTTGTTCCAAGTGACAAAATGAAAAGTACATATTGCCGTTTGTATGGATTACATCTATGTCATTAACTATCCTATAACATTCTGGAATATTTTCCATGAAAGTATCGTACGTATGACTAAACGTTGAAAGTAGATTACTATTAGAATCTCTAAGGAACTTTTTCTCGCTTTCGTAAAAGTCTCCTCCTAACATTCTATCCGTCCGTAATCGTGAAGTCACTACCGTGAAATACGGTGGGATCACTCATATTAACGTTTCTCTCTCTTTCTCTCTCTCACTCTCTCTCTCTCTCTCTCTCTTTCTCTTTCTCTCTTTCTCTCTTGTTGGAAAAAAATAAGAAGAAGAGGAAATAATTACGCCCCCCCGTTGTACTTATTTAACAGAGTAATGTATGTAACGAAGAGCTGTGATTATTTTATCATTCTTCTTAATCGAAAGTATAAATAATTTTCTCCAAACTTTTACCTCGACGATGCAATACGGCAATATGATTAATTATCTCTTTCGCTGAAATTATTGTTGTTGTTATTATTATTATCTTTTTTTTTCCTTTTCTCTCTCTCTCTCTCTCTCTCTCTTTCTTTCTTTTTTCTTTTTATTTAATTAAGAAATTGTTATTCAGAGACGAGATTGATGAAGCGAGTGAATCGTTGACGAAAGATCGATCTATCAATCGATCGTCCGTGACGGAAATCATCCATCTGTCAAGCTGCTATTATAATTCTATTAATCTTTCCTAATTATTCTAATCCTATAAATCGCTTGAAAAAGAAAAGAAAGAAAAGAAAGGGATGAAATAAATAATAGATCATCCGCTCCTTTTTATATGCACGTCCCTCTATTAGACTCATGTTATAGACACGTTTTGGCACGGGATTGAGAAAGAAAGGAAGAAAAAAAAAAGGAGAAAAGAAAAAAATATCAATGAACGATGAGAACAAAATAATTACGATTTTACAGGCGAATAAACGTAGGGGCTTTGCAAAGAAAAAAAAAAATAATAATAATAAAATCGAGTATTCTCTACTACGGCTTGAAAATGTAAAACAGAAATTGTTCTTGATGATATAGAAAAATGTATCGAATCGAATATTTGAAGTAGACACACAATTCGACGAGAAAGTTTTAGGTATTTATGGAAAAATCAAAGAGAGGAAAAAAATAACGTAATAAAAACGCTTGTAAGCACGTTGCACGCGTTGCGATTAAGAAAAACACAATTTCACGCGCGTAGACGAACCCGTAATCTTTTAGTGCCAATTTAACGATCTATTACTATCTCTGCGTCCAACATTCTTGATATACCTTTGAATCCAGAGAGTCTGATTGAGAATTTGTAAGAAACAAAAAGGAGGTAGGGAAAAGGACGTGATAATTTGATTATAATAGGGTGAACAAGCGTCGCTCGATGTGCGTTTATGCAAACGGAATCGTCGATCCTCGCAGAGCCATATTTATTACCCGACAAAATTTTTTACAATCGTTATAAAAGATTTCGTATATGAAAGATTTTTGTACATATATATAAAGAAGAAGAAGAAAAAAAAAAAGAAATAACAAATACGAATTGTGTATAAATATATAAATATATATATATATATATACGCGTATCCCGTTATTTTACAAATGGATCTTGTTGCGCCGATTTTCGCTGAGCTTATTATTATATTCTACGAATGCCTAAACAAGAAAGGAGAAAAAGAGAAAAGAAATAGAAAAAAAAAAAATAAGAAAATAAAAAGGGAAGGAATTCTTAAATCGATAAATAATATTATATTAATTGAATGAGAAATGAATTGCATTTAATATCGTTGTATATAATATATCTATTTATTAATTTTGATCGATTCTCTGATCATATATATATATATATATATACATTAGCGTGCGTATGGAATTGTATAAAAAATTTATGAGGAAAAATTGCACAATTGTTACACGCCGATGATACTCAGTTGTAGCTTTACGGATATTTGTGTTTAAATCGACAACAATTTTTCTGTAAATCACTACCATTAACAAAATTTTCTTTGTCATTTTTGTTTGTTTTTCTTTTCTTTTCTTTTTTTTCTTTTCTTTTTATTTTTTTTTATAAACACGACTGCATCCATCGATGAAATTTTACAGCGCGTGTTATTTATTGTTGAAGAAGGACATTTATCGTACGATATTTCTCGTTACCATGTATAATGGTGTGCGCTAAGAGAAAAGAAAAAAAAGAACAAAATGTTTTATCGATTACGGTCGTTTCAAAAACGCTTCGTGATGTTTTTTCGTATGTAAATAATTATTCTGATATATATATATATATATATATATATATATATATACATACATATATATATATATAAATACATATATATATATACATATACATATATTTATTCAATTCAGAGTTCTGCTGTGATGTACGTCCATGTACCTACTTCTATATAAAAGAAAAGAAAAAAAAACAGAAATACAATGAAATATATATACATTTAAAATCAAAGATTATAAATCAAACTATTTTTTTGAACATGGCCTATCCTCAAATTTCTTTTTTATTATTGTATTAAAGTTGTTCATCCGTCCCATGCTGATAAAGCGTGTTTATTCAGTAACAAGCACTTTCAATAACAAGTATGAACAAAATATAAAATACAAACGCGATTAAGTAAAATAGGTTATACATTTCTCTATATACGTTAATTTATAAATCGGATTAATGCGTGACACATTTTTGTATGTAATAATATTAGTGATTATTTTTCTCCGAAGACACATTACTTGAAAACTTTTTCTTAATTATACGTTCATTTTGATTGATAGATTTACGCGTAAAGGAATATCGAAGAGATTACTCATTTCTAATCATAAATCAAATTTTAATATTATTTAACAACAATAATTTTTGTAGTTTAAATTTCCATTTAAAGATCACAAATATACGTACATTTTCAATTGTATTTTATATAAACATAATATAGCGTGTGCGTGTAAACATTAGCCTTTGTTCATTTGAAATATTCTATATAGATCGATGAAAGTCACGTGATTATATCAGAAACTAAACAACCAATCAGAACGTAGCTATCTTAATATTGCCTTCATTTACGCGGCAGAAGTCGACCATAATGGATCTCCCGTAAGTAATCTTTAGATTTTTAATATTTTTAATACTTTTTCAATTTATTTATCGAATTTCGTGTAACAAATTATATAATAAATTATAGCAAATATCGTATAATATATAATGCGAACTTAATTTCTATAATATTTATCAATTATCGATTATTATCATATCCATCTTAACGACGAAACGTATTAACATACTATATATATCAATTTTTATTAAATTTCTATTTACTTATAATAAATTTATACTGTACGTAAACGAGCGATTAGTTATATGAAAAATATAAAAGAATTATGGGTCTTCATAAGTAGGAATAGGAATCCATTGTAAGATTTGGATAATCGATATTACTTACGACGTAATATATAAAAATGTAAATGTAATACGACGTAAATACTGTCGAATTATTCGTCGAACTTTTCGATTCTTTGTGTTAATTAATTAGGTAGTATTGAATATAAAAATTGATTTCATACAATCATAGCGTTAGTAAATATTCGTATAGTTTAATCATCAGCGGGCATCGACAACAGCGACATTGGATCAAACATTCTCAACGGAGGCGTTGGTAAAACTTTTTTCATCGTGGGATATCGGAATTTTTATTTTTTAACATCTTATTTTTATATATATGAATATAAAATACATAATTAAAATATAGGTTAGAAAAACGTTATATTTAATTCCTATATAAAGCGTTTAATTAACGCATTTTTGTGAGGTTAGATTTATAGGACTAGAATTAGTGGACTAGAATTTTCAAAATGTATCTATCGTTATAGATTTATACTTCATGTTGGCAACACTGACGAGGGTGCTGGAGCTTCAATTCAGTTGAATTTAGCTGGCAGGATCCGTGTCGTATCTCGACAAATTTCTCTTTGAGATTTCTATAAAAAAAGTTGTATCAGGTGAAAATCAAGATGAATATCACGTCTGCAGGTAAAATTTTATTTTGTATTCTTATAGATTGTTGTAACGAGTATCGAATAATTTATAGAAGATTTTCTTTGTCATACTTTGACGGCAGTCACTAGAGTTATGTATAATGATTTGCAAATCCTGTATTCCCTAACCTAAAAATCTATGATATACTTGTCAATGTTTGAAACTATATATATTTTATTATAATTAACTATGTAAAGATAATCGATTCTAATTTGATTCTAATCATTTTACTGTATTTTCTCAGCTGGTATTATATCTTTGCTGGAAGAACCAATGCCTGAATTGAAGGTGTTTGCTTTAAAGAAGCTCGACATGATTGTTGATGAATTCTGGCCTGAAATTTCTGAAGCGATTGAGAAGATGTATGTGAATAATATATAAGTCATTTGTATGAAATATGTTCTAAGGATAAACAAGGTTTGTTTAATATTTTAGTGAAATTCTACACGAGGATAAGTCATTTAACCAACACGAATTGGCTGCTTTAGTTGCCAGTAAAGTGTATTACCATTTAGGAAGTTTTGAAGATTCCCTTACTTATGCTCTTGGAGCGGGCGAATTGTTTGATGTGAATGCTCGTAATGAATATGTCGATACTACTATAGGTATTTCATAAGTATTTTTTTTTAATAAGTATGAGACGTGTTCCTTTGTATTTTCTATATCGGTAGTATCTTTTTTATAGCAAAATGCATTGATTATTATACTCAACAACGTGTATTGGAAGCTGAAGGAAAATTACCACCAGGTAATAAGGGAATAGATCCTAGACTTGAAGGAATTGTGAATAGAATGTTTCATCGTTGCTTAGAAGACAATCAGTATCGTCAGGCACTTGGTCTTGCTCTTGAAACACGTAGAATGGATGTTTTTGAGGCTGCCATTATGCAATCTGTAAGATACAAAGTAAATATTTTGTACTATCGATTATGTAGTGAAATTTTATATATTTCATTTTTGTTTCCCCTTTTTTAATTGCAGGATGACGTAAGTGGCATGCTGTCATATGCATTCCAAGTTGTTATGAGTCTTATACAAAATAGGGGCTTCCGTAATACCGTACTCCGCTGTTTAGTAAATCTTTATCGTAATCTGGGAACACCTGACTACGTGAATATGTGTCAGTGTCTCATATTTCTTGATGATCCATTAGCTGTTGCAGAACTTTTAGATAAACTTAGCAAAGGTTCTCAAGATTGCGTCTTGATGGCCTATCAAATCGCCTTTGATTTATACGAATCAGCAACGCAACAATTTCTTGGTCGTGTTTTGCAAGCATTGCGAGCCACTGCTCCAATACCAGCAGCTCTTATGGTAAAACCTATTATTAAGCCTGCTGCGAAACCAATTGCTGAAACTAGTTCAAATTCTGCCGGTATGGAGACTGAAAGTAGTACACCGGCACTGGAGGAAAAGACACAACGTAGTATCGAAAACTTGGTACGTATATATCTATTAGCCGTTTCTTAAAATTTGTTTGTTTGTTATTGTTTTTTTTTTTTATTGATTATTTGCCCTTAGAGTCCTGAAGAAAAGGAACAACAAGAACGTGTTGATGCTTTGTCTAGTATTTTGGGAGGAGAAATATCCATTGATTTACATTTACAATTCTTAATTCGTAGTAATCATACAGATATGTTGATATTAAAAAATACAAAGGATGCTATACGTGTATCCATTTGTCACACTGCCACCGTAATAGCAAATGCATTCATGCATTCTGGAACTACTAGTGATCAATTTTTACGGTACGACGATAATAAATATTTTCTATGCTGTATTCTTATGTATGTTTTATAATCGACCGATTTAATTCTTTAGAGATAATTTGGAGTGGTTAGCTCGTGCTACAAACTGGGCCAAATTGACAGCAACGGCTTCTCTAGGAGTAATTCACAGAGGTCATGAGCAAGAAGCATTAGCGTTAATGCAATCTTATTTACCACGTGACACAGGAGCTGGTGCAGGTTATTCGGAGGGTGGTGGTCTCTACGCACTCGGGCTAATCCATGCAAATCATGGTGCTGCCATAACAGATTATCTGTTAGGTCAACTTAAAGATGCACAAAATGAGGTATAATACCTTGTCAGTTTATTTTTTCATATTTCTTTTTTTCTTTTTTTCACGTCTACTCTACACACAAATTCATACTTTCAAATTCTAGATGGTTCGTCATGGTGGTTGCTTAGGACTTGGATTAGCAGCCATGGGTTCTCATCGTCAGGACGTATACGAACAATTGAAATTTAATTTATATCAAGATGATGCAGTTACTGGCGAAGCAGCAGGAATTGCAATGGGAATGGTCATGCTGGGTTCTAAGTCTACGCAAGCTATTGAAGACATGGTTGCGGTAAGTTTTATCTATATTTCATAACTTCAAATATCACAGAAAAATTAGAACTATATATATATATATATATATATATATATATATATATATGTCTGTGAAAAGAAAAAAAAAATACTTTATTAAAATATAAACAATATTTACAATAGTTGTGATAAAATAAAAAGTATCACATTATCCTAAAGCATAAGGAGGTTCGCTGGCAGTAGACAATTTATAAGATCCTTGAGCGCTGTAAAATTATAAAAAGTAATTAATTTCTAAATTAAGAAATATAAAAAAATATATAAGATTAGTAAGATGATTTACTTGTGATCGAGAAAAGCTCCACCCATATATACGTTAGCACATGACGAAGATCGTGTGCATTTGATAGGGGTAACTCGAAAACCATACGGATTTTCAATGGATTCGGAAAAATATTTGTATGATCTTGCGTGAGAGCAATGTCCTATTTAAGAGGAAAAAAAAAAGAAAATGATAGTTTAGTTTTGAAAATAGACTTAAAATTCATAGGAAAAATTTAAGAATTTAAAATACCTATTATATCCAAAATACTGCATCCAGGTTGTATGCGTCCACCATTCATATGAAAATCAACTGTACCATAGTTAGCTGTTAAGCCTAATCTTCCAGAACACGTATGAATTATTTGCACGTACTCTGCATGACTTTTATCGATTCTACCATCAGATTTAGAATTTGTGTAACCTGGTCCAGCAGGATCAAGACCTAACAGTAAAATCATTATCGAATAATATATTGAACAATACGATTTAATTTTAATATGTGTGTGTGTGTGTGTGTGTGCGTATATATTTCAACGTACCGACAACTTCTGCAATGGTATCAAAAACATTATTTGCTGCAAGTGAAACAAGATGAGCACCCAAAGAATGACCAACCATTAATGTGTTCTTAGGATTTAGATCGGCAACAGTTTGCATATAATTTATAAATTTAGCAACGTACGAAGCAACGTTAGGTAAACACGCTCTCACTTTATGGTAAAGTTTATTACTAGCAATATTTGACCAATCGATTACGATTATGTTGAAGTCACCAACTTTTAAATAGGCTGGAAACATGAAATCAATATTTTGTTATAAAGATCTAATTTAATTTAATATATAAAAAAAAAGAAAAGAGAGAAAGAAAAAATCATTTAGATCGACATACCATTGCGAGGTTCAACGCATGAATCAACATTGTAAGATCCTCCCCAACCGTGTGTAATAATTCTTGTAGGGTTACTTGCGTTCCACGTACAAGTAGGATCTTTAAGATTAGGTATGTCGTTCACTTTTAAAATATAACCATCGGTATTTTGTCTGAAACAAGAGAGTTAAATTATGTGATAAACGTTTCAATAAATTATTGATCACGATTAATATTGATCGATGCGAAAGTTCGTTCTACCTTTCTTATACGAAAATTGAAGAAAAATTTTATTTATTGAAAATAGTAAATAATGGTATAAAATAATAATGGTATAAAATAATGATATAAAAAAATAAAATTCTTCTTCAATTTTTATTTAAAAAATGGGACGAACTTTTGCATCAATTTAATATTATATATCTCGATAATAATTTGAATTAATTTATTATATATATATTTATTATTATATACTAACCGTGTATAAAGAATGAATTTAACCCCTGATAAATTAGCTCTCAAATAAATAATATCCTCGTAGGTTAATTCGTAATCCTCCACAGAAATTTCGTGAGTAGTCCCAGTATCATCAGAAAAATAATATATATCTTCGGCCATGACGAGGTTTAGAGATAGAGCACCAAAAACTGAAATTAAAAGTGACATATATATATATATATATACGTATATTATCAATTAAATATTCGATTTTTTTTTTCTTTCTTTTTCTTTCATTGGGGTGATACCAACATGCTAACAACATTAACGGAGAACCCATTGTAACGACCGATGCGTCAGAGTACGTCTTCGTCTTCGTTTTCATTCTCGACAACTCCAAATCGTTCCTTTTATACTCTCAGACTCGCTTTACGGATTATCTACTAGTATACCACAATGCTCGATAATGCGAGATTTTTATCAAGGAATTTGTTCTTCCACGTGCGTTAATACGAAAGGGAAATAGTATCAACCTAAACAAGATATTTATCACGAGATGCTTTTCGCAATCAACAATGTAAAAGAAAAAATTGTTTTGTATTGTATTTTATTTTTTTCTTTCGCTCACTAGATTATATATATATATTGATTTATTGTTAATTGATTTTATTATCGCCAATATATTTATTTAAGATTGCAAAGTACTCGTTTTTGTTTCAGATTTTATTTTGTTCAATATAAAGAAAAAAAAAACAAACAAACAAATCGATAAGAACGATATTATTACTAGACTAGTTTACAAACGATGATAATATCTTTTTTAATTATTTTTGAATCAGTTTTGATTCGTAAAGATCGAGAATTTTTTTGTTCGTGTATCAATAGGATTTTTATTATTTGTCAATAGGATCTTGTCTCCATTTAATTTTTATAATATCACGATATTTATTTTTACAATGTTACGTTCCTTACATTTGTCAGATACTAATTACATCATAACTGAACACTTGTGATCGAATCATAGAGCGGAAACTTGTACGGTATAATTAATAGCATGCATAGTGGAAATTCCGATTGTGCAAATATCGAAGATGATTTTCCAACCTTTTAAATCATTTTATTCGTCGAATGCGGATTAGAGAAGGTATTAAAAAATTTATTCAGAAATTATTTACGAAGATGTTAGATCTCACGAGACTTACAATTTTTTTTCTTATCCCTTTTCTTTTTATTCAAAAATTATTTTTTTATTTAAAAAAAGAAAAAAAAAAGCGACGTTAAGATCTCGTTAAGCGTTTTTAAAAGCGAAAATTTTTGCGAGTACCTTCGCTCTTACGTAATATATAGAAAATATGATTTATGTTAGATCTTTCGTAAAATTTAAAACGGTATATTTAACTTTTACAGCGAGTAACATATACAAATAAACATACAGTGTACACGTCGAGAGACTTTTAAATGATTAGGTCAACATCTTATGATATATTCGAGGTCACAATTTATACCAAGTTAGATAAAATTTAATACGATTTATAAAATAGATCGGTGTAAAGAAAAAGAAAAAAGAGGAAGAAAAAAGGACTTAATTTTCGAGCTTTACAAGAGCACACAACGATGGCCGACATCATTTTCCTTTTGTGAGTGTAGAATAATTAAATTTCGCCCAATGGTAATTCATTCACAATGAGTCATTTCTTTCTTTTCTTTCTTTCTTTCTTTCTTTTTTTTTTTTTTTTAATCTCACAAAGCAAATTCATACGCATTAAAAAGAATATATTACGCGAGAGAGGAAAAAGAGAGATAGAATTTTTTTTCTCTCATAATTTTTCTTGCGATATTTCATTAGAAACAACTTAGCTCCGAGCTATTTACGAACTTACGAATCGACTTATCTCTTTCCTTATCTTTTTTTCAATTCGACAAAGCAGACGTGTAACGTTACGAGATAAATCGATCTCGACTGTAATTATCTAGGAAATCAAAAAAAAAAGAAAAGAAAAGAAGAGGGAAAAAAAAGTAGTATAGCACTCTCCTACTTTGCGCGCAAAATGATCACGATCGAGATTCGTTCGAGATTTTTCTTTGATTATTTCTAGAGTACTATTTCTTCTTCTTTTTCTTCTTCTTCTTTGTTTTCTGTTCTTCTTTTTCTTTTTCTTTTTGGGAGCAACGACACACTGTAGTAAAGTTCTACTCAATATCGAGAAAATTCGTTCCTTCGAAAAAGACATCACATTAAAATTTACAACCATCATTAAATTCCTAAGAAAGTATCGAACGGCAGATTCGAAAAAGAGTACGAAATACATTTTCCAATGTGTCGTACGTATATATTTATCATAATAAAAGCGATATAATGTGCTCCGATCTACCGGAACACGTTGTAAGAAATGTCTTCGATATTTTCTCATTCATGATAAAATGCGGTTCTACCGCGTTACTGTTGCAAGATATATGTGTGTGTATGTATTTTTATTTTCTTTTCCTTTTCCTTTTCTCTCTTTTTCTTTTTTTTTTTTTCTTTTTCAATTCAAAGATTTGATCCGTTATTCCGATCCTTCTCTATTTAGTTTTGTAACGAATAAAAAGTACAACAAATAGTTGTAGAAAATCTTGAAAGAAGAAGGAAGAAGAAAAAAGAAAAGAAAAAAAAATGCTTTCATCTCAATGAAACAATTACGTTCGTCGAAAAGATATGAAAAATTCATATGTGTATATATATATATATATTTTTTCTTTCTTTCTGCAGATAATTTAATTCAAGTTATCTTTGCTCGCAACTTTTATATATATATATATATATATATTTTTTTTTCCAGTATGCTCAAGAAACGCAACATGAGAAAATCCTACGTGGCTTGGCGGTCGGTATTGCGTTTACTATGTATGGACGTCTTGAGGAAGCTGATCCTCTCGTTTCATCCCTTTGCGCCGATAAGGATCCGATTTTACGAAGAAGCGGCATGTACACGTTGGCTATGGCTTATTGTGGTACTGGGAACAATCAAGCCATACGAAAGTTACTACACGTTGCCGTAAGTAATTCTATTAAAATAAAGAAATAAAGACAAAAAAAAAAGAGCGAGAACGAAAAGGAAAAAGAAAGAGGGTGGTCAAAGGGAGGGAAAAAAAAGGGAAGAAAGAAGAAAGAAAAGAAAAGAAAAAAGAAAATAAGAAAAGACCATAGACAGAGAATTCGAATTTCATACATTTTTCATCCTTGACCCGATATTGAATTTCACATATCGATATCACCGTCATTGCATTTTATGGATCGACATACTTACACGAACACTTTTATCAGGTTTCTGACGTAAATGACGATGTCCGGCGCGCAGCAGTCACCGGCTTAGGATTCCTCTTGTTCAGGTGAGTACCCGAATAGAATACTATAGTTTTTATCAAGGATATATATAATTCAAGAAGGCGAATTCTTGACTCTTTCGTTTTAAATCGGATCGTGACAGGTGATCGTGCAGGAATTTCATCTTTATTTAGGGGAATGGGGGGTGGGGTGGGGGGGGTACTTCAGTATCGTCGGTAAAAATTATCTTTTAAGTGAATTATTCTCAAAGATTAATCATATAAATTGAGAATATATGTGTGTGTGTGTGTGTGTGTGTGTGTATCATCAAATTTTTCGATATATCTTATTTATTATCGAATGTCAACCTAATTAAATCCGGTGAATCCAATTTTATATGACAAACGTGTCATGGGTGGGAAATAATTTTAATCTCGCTGATAAATCAACGATCAAATATCTCAAGGACTTGTTTTTCGAATACTCGATTATATCGATTAACGATTTTGTTTATTTTTACTTTTGTTTTCTTTTCTTTTTTTTTTTTAATTTTCTTTTTTTTTTTTTTAATTTTATTTTATTTAGCTTTTCTTTAATTTCTTTGTATCGAAATCATTGACAAAATCATTTCTTAACATTTTTAATTCGATTAAACCGTACCTGCACATACAAATTGCGGCTTTCCTATCATCCTTATCTCTTTTGTGCGATTTATTGAGTTAGCATTTAAATCGATATATTTATCACTTCGGGGTGATCGGCAAACTGTAGCTACTCTTAAATGGATAAGTAGTAATCAATCTGTGCGTAAGCCAGGCTTTCCATTATCACGTCGAGGTTCTATAAACGCTCATTAATTGATTGCGTATTCGAGTAAAACCATTAGCCTCACTGTATGTTACAATAATATAGACGGATTACTACGTATACCTCACACGTTCACGAATTTCCGTTATTTCCATTAGAATGCAGTTGAAAGAGAATATTCTATAAGATTATCATTTTTTTTTTCTTTTTTTTTGAAAGATGATCGATTCCTTTTTATTATTGTTATCATCATCATCATCATCTTTTTATTGTAATTTATTTCTTATTTCATTTAATCTTTTTTCTTTTTTCTTCTTTATCTTGTTTCTTTTTTTTTTGTTTTCTTCGTGCATGTTAGAATATAAACGTCATCATGTATGACTCATACGTTTTTACGCGTTTCAGTTTTACGTATTCCCCATTAGAATGTAGTTAGAGAATGTAAGGTAAACATTTGTTAAAAGAAAAATGATCGATCTTGTTCTTTTTTAACTATTATTCCTTTTATTTTATTTTATTTTATTTTTTATCTCATTTCCATTTGTTTTATTTTATTTGATTTTTTATCTCATTTCCATTTGTTCTTCTTTTCTTTTTTTTTTAACAAGCATTCTCTATCAATTTTTTTCATTTCTTTCGAATTAATTCATGATTTGACGAACGTGAGAAACAATGTCTAAATCAAATTTATGCATGGATTTATCACCTTCCTTGTCGCATTTCGTTTCGCTGATGTACGTGTACATGTATGTACATAGATTTTTCACGTTATTCGACGTTTACGTTCCAACATTCTCGTTACCGTAGCCTTTCGAAAGCATTGGAAAGAACGCGTGTCCTCTTCGAAGGTACTGTATCACGGTGAATTATTTACGATTACTCGTCGTCGTCGTCGTCGTTGTCGTCTTCGTCGTCGTCGTTGTCGTCTTCGTCGTCGTTGTCCTCCTCATCGTCGTCGTCGTTGTCGTCGTCGTTGTTCCTCTTGGTTGAAAGATTAAATTAAATCCTGATGATTAATCTACAAAAAAGAAAGAACGAGAGAGAGAGAGAGAGAGAGAGAGAGAGAGAGAGAGAGAGAGAGAGAGAGAGAGAGAGAGAGAGAGCGTCGACTCGATAAGAAAGAGTTCCATCGGAAATTTTATCGCTAGTTTATTTCGCTTAACGTAATGACGATATTTTTTTTCATTCTTTATCTACCTTTCTCCCTCTTCAATTTATTTTTTTTCTCTCTCTCGTTTCATCTCCTTTTTCTTATTTTTTTCTTTCTCTTTTTTTTTCTTCTTTTCTACATCCGACCAGTAAGTCTTCATTTTCCTCAGTCGTCTCACGGTTAATCAAAAAGTCGGCCAACGAGGAATCTAGTAAGAAGAATTAATATTGCGGTAAAACATATTGAAACGAAGAAAAAAATAGGATATGGGGACAATGTGTATTTATATTTATATATTGTACATATGTATCTATACAAAAGTGTAATATGAATAATATATAATTATGAGTAATGTATGTATATACGTATGTACGTATGTATGTATTACTCATAATTACACACAGACACACACACACATATGTATATATCTGTTCTTTTTTTCTTTTTTCATTCTTTCCTTATCTCGCGACGTCGATAACGATAATCACTCAAGTGTATTTATAAAAAATGCGTGTAATTTTTTTGTTTTCGTTTTGGTTTCTTTGTTTGTTTGTTTTTTTTTTCTTTCTTTCTTTTTCTTTTTTCTTTTTTTCTTCTTCTCTCTTTCGAAAAAAGTTTCTCGTACGACCGACTGTCGGAATTCATTGTTGCAAATAATTTTCGATCGAAAGTTTTTAATTACATACTTACTTATAGAGAAAAATGTGTTACTTAACCGTAAAAGTTTGTGGAGAATAAATGATGGCTCTTATTGTCCTAACGATAGACATTCTTATCGCGGTTGAAACTTTTCCGCTAATTGTACCAGCAAGTTCGTTTTCATTCAATTTCATTAACCAAGCAAGACCATATCGGATAGTGTTTCTCGTGCAAAGTTAAGGACGTTAAGGGGTGATGTATAAGTTCTCTTGGAAAAATTAATGATAATAGTAAGTAAAAAAAAAAAGAAAAAAAAAAGAAAAGAAAAGAAAAAAGAAAAACATTGGTATAGAAAAATAAAGAAAAAGAAGAAAAAAGAAAACGAAGAGAAAAGAATAAGATAAAAAAGACAAAAGGAGCGAAAGATAGCGTTCGTTTTTTTGTCCGGATCTCGTGAGATTGAGACACGAGCCACTTTTCCTCTCTACTTTTCTGAACGAATCTCGATCGAACGGGAAAGATCGATAAACGAATGGCCGACGTCGAAGGTCTTAATTGAAATACATGTTCGATTTCGTGCGATCCCCGAAGAATGAAACGTCACTGGCGAATAAATTGCTAGATCTTGGGCTGATTGTATGAAAAAAAAAAAGAGAGAGAGAGAAGAAAAAAGAAAAAAGAAAAAGTAATGATCGTTAATAGGTATTACGTTATATTAAAAGAGAAAACTCGCGAATGTCATCAAAAATGTTATTATACGTCGTGAAAAATCGTACTTCGTTGTATGTATGTATATGATCCATCTTAGACCCAAACGAGGTATTTAACGTATTTAATAATATCGTTATGCAAATTCATTTGATCGTGTTTAAAATCGACAAATAATATATTATATTAAAGAAAAGTTAGCACCAAAACAAGTTGGATTTCCGTGTATCGGGGATTAACCGCAAGATACGTAAGCGCGCGAGGTCGGGACGTGAATCAAAACGAATGTAGGCCACGTAACGTTCGCTAAGCTCGGTTTTAATCAATGCTTTAATCGGGGTCTAAATGTAAATTAATTTCGTGACGGACGACACAGGACTTCCATCGAGCAAATTAGAGAGCTGGTATGAGCCGTGACAAGACTATCCGATAAATTTTCTAACCGAAAAAAAGAAAAACGAAAAAAAAGGAAAGAGAGAAAAGTAGAAAAAGAAATAATGCATTTATGATAATCGATGCAGAATGTTCGTGACGTGCGACTAAACACTTCATCGTTTATTTTATCGAATCGAAAATTACCCTGGAGTTAACGTAAGATATATGTACGTCGTTGTAAGTCTGTGAAAAGTTGAAAAATAAAAGAGAGAGAGAGAGAGAGAGAGAGAGAGAGAGAAAGGAAGACATAGAAAAAGGGAAAACCCTTAGCAAGTACCTATTTCACGTTCAGATTGGATTCGATTAACTCTAATGATAAGTCTCACGCAGGTTCAAGTTTCCTCTCGAATAAGTCGTAGGGAACGATCAACGAGAACGTAGTTTTAGTCTGTGTGGATAGTTGGATAATATCCTTAAGATGACGTTATTACCGAACTTTCATCTCGGGAACTTGCTTTTCCGCTTGTTAGCGCGTAATACATTACTCACAAGCACTCGCCGTTGACTTTGAGACGCGCTCGTTTTCCAAAAGTACTCCAACATCCAACCACCCTCTGAATATTCTTCTCCGTATTTCTATGATTCACTTAATCGATTAAAAAGAAAAAAGAAAGAAAGAAAAAAAGCCACATATCCAAATCTGTACCATTGCGTATAAAAGTTATAATTAATTAATTAAAGATAGCACTGTTTAATTTAATCGTTATTCTATTAATTAAGTTTAATAACTTTTACGTTTAATCTAATTACGTTAAATCTTTGGAATGTTCGTGAAAATTTCGTTGAAATTATCACGCCTATCAGTGATAATATTCGCTTACGGATAAACCGTTATTATTAACCCTAATCGTTTTAACCGAGCTCGTTGTCTTGTCGCAAAGTGACGTATCTCCTTCGTTCTACGTCTCGACAAAGGAGCTAGCTACGTTCCGTTGTTATACATACCAGAAATCACGATAATGCTGCTTGACGCAGCTACGTTAGTTTATAGCGGTTGGCATATCGCAGGGATATCGTGTCGCGTGTCAGCCGGTGCGTATCCTCTATATTGCCGCGAAGAAACCATAACGAGATTTTATCGTATTCCTCTTGTTTCCTTCCTAGTACTGTGAAAATACCGATAAAAATAGCTCTATTGTCGAGTTACCATTAGAAATGTTTACCATTCAACCATTTCGATATTCGCACGATATTTTATATATAAATGAATATTATATATATAAAATTTAATATATATAAATATATATATGTCTCTTCAATTTTTTTTATATCTTTTTTCCCTTTTTTTTTTACTTTTCTTTTTTGTTCCTTTTATTTTTATTTCTTTTTCTCTCTCTCTCTCTCTCTCTCTTTTTTCTTTCGCTCTTTCTCCTATATCGTACCAACGAAAATATTTTTCATCGACAGAGTACTGTCGTTTTCATCGTATATTTCTTTTTATTATTGATTGATGTATATGGATTTTCAAAGAAAAATGGCGGCGTTACAATACCCGGAAGCACAATGGGCACACATCGCGGCAGTTGTGCATCTTCGATCCTATAGAATAGAGCATAGGGTATAATGCATTTGCAGTTATATTAGGAAATTCTCCAGGCTCGTCTTGTACGATAACAGGTCTCTCATGGAGTTTGAATTTCTACCTGGCTCGATCGGGTTTGTCCACCACGCCTTCGATTTCAATTTTAAACCTCGATCGTTCTCAAACTTTTTCCATTTATTTTCACGCGCGCTATTTTTCGAGCGTGTCTGAAGAGAAAAAAATTGAGAGATCAAAGATATTTTTAGGTTATTGAAGATGGAACGTTTTTAGTGCGAGAAGAAACACTTTTAACGAAATTCAATTTTCTCCTTTCTTTTTTTTTCTTTTTCTTTTTTCTTTCTTAATTAAAATCTTAATTTACTTATTCATTAAGAATAAACTTATTCTTAAAGGAGAATGAAGGAGATGAAGGTGAATTCTATTTTTTATTATTTATTTGTTTATTTATTTTATTTATTTATTTATTTACATTTTTTCGTTGGTTTTTTTTTTAACTTTCGCCCACGTTAACAACCCACATTCGTCCCTTTCGCATTTGCGTTATTTCTTTCTTTTTTGTCAACATTTTTTTTGCTTACGAAACATACCAAACGAGCACGGAAAACTAATCCTTGAACTCGAATTTTCAACGCAGCTGGTGTTATACATATTTGATCTATGCATATATATATATATATATATATATATATATATATATATATATATATATATTATAGATATAGATGAGAGTATTGTAGACGTATTCTATGGGTAGAAACGATACGCTCGATTACAGGTGTCACGAATCGAAACAAGAGAGCCGTGTCAACCACGATTAATTGCTCCGCTTTTTGATTTTATACTATTCTCCGTTTTTTTGTCTTTTTTTTTTGTTTTCTTTTTTATTTTCTATTTCATCTTTTTTTTTTTCTTTTTTAACTAACAAATTGACAGAATACGCCATCGGATTATTGCGGATATATGTATGTATGTTATCGACCGTATACAATTTCTGTTTCTGACGATGACAAATATAACTGAAATACATTACGTATATACAAAGGATTAAAAATTAGTATCAAATTTCCTATCCTTTCTATTTAGTTAGATATAAATATGAAATAATATTTAATGGATGAGAGGTATATTCTCGAAGTAAAATATATCTTCATTTTTTAATAAAAATCTTGATAAATTTTGTCAAGAGACCGACGAGACCGTTGTGATTAGTTTAATACGATCAAGAAATATTTCAAGATCGATGAGATTTATTTATTTATATAGAGGGAAGAAAGAACAAAGAAAAAAGAGAAAGAAAAAAGATACGATACAAACAAACAAATAAATAAATAAATAAATAAATAAATAAATAAATAAATAAATAAAATGACGTTCCTTGCTTTCCCGTGAGTGTAGTTAGCTGGTTTCGTTTAAGGACAACGTACCCTAAAGTGGATAGGACTGTCTTATAACGTCAGAGCTCATTAAGTTATCAGGCGAGTAACTTCTGTTACGTCTGTTCCGTTATCGTAAACGTATATTATATTATCGCTATCACGTTCGAATATAGAACGTGTCAACGGATTCTTCGCATAAATATGTATATTATTTGTTCGATAAATTTAATATTTATCGCATATCGAAGTCACGTAAAAAGTATTCCTTCGCAAATATATACTTTAATCAATCTTAAAATATGAAAATCATACATTATCGGAAAAGACATTAGATAGATAGATAGATAGATAGATAGATAGATAGATAGATAGATAGATAGATAGATAGATAGCTATATATGTATACAGATAGATATGTTTTTAAGTATTAAGGTTATTACGTAACGCGCGATGAAAGCTTCGTTTTATTTATATTAAAAAAAAAAAAATAAAAGTTAAAAAGAAAGAAAGAAGGAAGGAAAAAAAATTCTTAAACTTCATTTTTGAATCGTGATCGTTATTATGTTGTATTCTGTAAAAGTGAACTCTCTCTCTCTCTCTTTCTCTCTCTCTCTCTCTCTCTCTCTCTCTCTCTCTCTCTCTTTCTTTCTCTCTCTCCTTCGCTCGCAGATTTCTGGAGGATTTTTCTGAAAGAGTGACTTAAGAAATGAAAACTCTAAAATTAATATCTCGCATTTCCTGCTGGAGTTGTACATTTTTCCTACCATTTTCTCAAGTGTCCTCCCAACCTAAGGCGTATCTACTTTCTTTGCGTTTTCTTTTTTACAAAATGTTCTTTATCTATCTCTCTCTCTCTCTTCCTCTCTCTTTCTCTCGTAATATTCTCCTCGAAGAAATGACTTTCGTTTGTTATATCTTTATCTCGAAGAGAAAAGAAGCGTGTAATACCTTTTCGACGACTCCATAGCAAACAGCTGTAAACTTTTTATCGTTTATATATTTTCGAATACTACTTTCGAATCTGTTAAAAAAGAAAAGAAAAGAAAAGAAAAGAAACGAAACGAAAAGAAAACATTCTTTCTTCTTGAACTTAGAATAATGCGTACGAAAATGGTACACGCTATGTAGAAACACTTGGAGTATCTATATCCTACGAGTATATAACGTTTTCCATATCTCACGTCGATCTTATTCCATCTTTCGAAACAGTGATAGAGTATTTCGAAGTTTATGCCCTGCGAGTTTCTCGATACCACGAAAACTTTGCATAATCGTTTGGTATACCGAATTCAAAATGAGTTGGACGCGCGCGCACACACAGACACGCACACACACACACATCTCAGTCGCGGAGCGTCGCGCGTGAAAAGTTTCCGATAATCCTGCGCGTAGAATTTCTATCTCTTTGACTTTCCTGGTCTTTTCCTTCTTCACTACCCTTTCCCTCCCCTTCAACCTCCATTTCCTCTCTCTCTCTCTCTCTCTTTATCTATTTCAGTTTTTCCACAAAAAGGGGGGAGAGGAAACGCCAATCTCTCGAAAGTTGTTTCGCAACCGAAAACTTTTACGTTTTACGTATATTTCAAAGCTATCGTTTCATTTGAAATTCCATATGCAAAATTGTGGTAGTATCTTTGACACTGTAGTAGGATATTCAAAAACTTAACTCGGATTTCGCAAAGTCTGGAACATCCCTCTATTTGTCGGTTTTATTTATTTTTTTCTTTTATTTTTATTTTTTTTTCTCTTCTCTCTTCGGTGAGAGATAGGGACTAGGTGGTTTTCTTGACTTCTTTTTCTTTTTTGCTTTTTCTTTGGTAAATAATCCGACGAAACGAGCAAGATGTTTCGTCTGTTATCCATCACGGTTTCGACGTTTAGTACGATTCCGAACCCCATGAGAAAGTTTCGTGAACATTGTAGGAGAAGTTTTATGTATATCCTCGGCTCGATTTCAATTTATTGCCCATCTCGGATCGTGAAACGGAAAACCTCGAAATTGTGAATTATTCCGTAATGTTGTTATCCTCTAATTTTGCGATCTTAACATCTTTAAAGATCAATTTGTTCTTTTTAGAAAAATTTATTCTAAGTGAAATAATCCACATAAAAAAATATATATATACACACATGTGAGTAAATTTTAATTTTAATTAAACTGTAATCTTTTAATTTATATATATATATATATATATATATATATATATATATATATATATAGTTGTAAATTTGTGTGTTTAAAAAAAAAGAGAGAAAAGATATTATTAATCGTTTTTAACGTTACATTTTATAAAAGGAAACAAGAAATATCATCTATATGACTTTATGCGGTTGCGTTAATAACATATAGATATGTATTTAGGTGATACATACATAGATACATGCATAACGTATTATCGATCGTTTCAATAATTACGTCCTTGCGTTCCGTGCGTGATGGTGTCTTTGGCACGAACGTAATAAGTACATGTTCCTATTGCATTCCACGTAATTGTTGAAGAGCTTTCTAAATCGTCGTTTCTAACGTCTTTGTTTCATAATCCATATGAATTCCATTATCGACGATAAAAGGAATATCGAGGAGAGGATAGATTCGAGAGGATCGAATAGTATTACGTTCTGAATATTGAGACGCTTTGAAATTGAATCTACTCCTGTAAGTTTATGGAATTTCTTGAATAATTTTCCTTTTTCTTTTTTTTTTTTTCTTTTTTTCTTTTTACTTTACTTTTCCCCCTTGCTATAAACGAAATGGGAAGGAAAGTAGAATAAAAGAATTCTTGATGGGTTTTCATTATTTCGAAAGTTAAAGAATTACAGATATAACTGTATAAAAAGAGTATCGAATATATAATGTCCGTGTTTTTAATACATTGAACGACGTCAATTAAACGTTAATTACGTTCCAACATGATTATTAGTCGCACCACGATTAACGGCCCCATTAAATATCGACTATGAGCCGATGAAACATTCCTATGGAGCGTTAGCGTTCGCGATCGTTGTAATTAATCGGTAATCGAATATCCTAAATTATGCTAAGATAATTCGTTCGAGAGAGAAATTGTTTTAACGCGATTTTTTTTATATTATCCTCATATATAACACACACATATATATATATATACGTGTGCGTGTGTGTGTATCGACGAGATATAATTAGAAAGGAAAGAAAAAAAAAGAAAGAACAATTTATTAACATTCGTAGATTGTTTATCTTTTTTTTTTCCTTTTTTTTCTAAATGTATCACCCATCATAAATATTTATCTTTCCTCGTTTCGTTTGATCTCTTTCTTTCGTTACCTTTCATCCCACATTACCTTTTCTTTCTCTTCCCTCTTTTTTTTTTCTCTAGTGAAACTGAAACGAAGCTAATCTCAACAACGTTTTAATCTCTTGCAATCAAACCGAGACGATTGTTCTACTCTGCCAAGTCCGCTTCTCGCAACCTCACCTCGTCTCTCTCTTTCTTTTTCTTTTCCTCTTTCTCTTTCTTTTACCTTCTCTTTTTCTCACTCTTCTCATCGAAGTTGAAAACTGCCATTGACAGACAGAGGACTGGACTCGCAAGAGGAGAAAAAGGAAGAGGAGGGGGAACAGGAAGAAAAAGAGAACGCTGGGTGTAGTAAGCCCGAAGGAAAATATACTGGACATTGAGTGGAGTCTCGCTGTTTTGTCGCTTATAGAACATCGACGAATCGCTCGAACATTCTGAGACTAGTTCTCCAACGAATCGACAAATATTGTTTCTGCGCCTGAAAGGCTTCTTTCCATTCCTCCTTCTCTACCTCCCACTCTCCCTAATACCCCCTTTTCATCTCTTTCTTTCTTTTTTTCTCTTTTACTCTTTCACTTTGATATTCATCTAGCTAATATTAGATGGAAATCTAGTTTTCTTTTTTTCTTCTTTCTCTCTCTCTCTCTCTTTCTCTCTTTTTTAACGTTGATACCTTTTTTTTTTTTCAAATCCGTCGAAGTTTGAAAGAAGTATATAATTGGAAAGTTAAATAATATACCATCGTAGCTAATGACAGACATCACGATTTTTTTCAATGTTAACAGATATATTAGAAGAATTTATCGTATAGATATTTATTTCAATTTGATGATATTCGATGTGAGAACATCCGTGAGAAACTTGGAAAATTTTTATGCTTCCTTAGCTAAAGGTCTGTGTGAAATGGTGCACTCTGGAGAATTCCTTTCGAGAGATGGGTGGGCCGGTATCGACGTTCGAAGTGAACTCCAAAGAAAATAATCTGACGTTAAGTGGAGTGGCTCGATGTTCGTCGGTACATCAAACGATAGAGAGAGGATACCATCGAGTTGATAGGAAGAGCGAGTAACATCGTTGTCCTTGCCTTAAGCGCATTGTCAGCCTCTATTTCTCTCTCTCTCTCTTTCTCTCTCTCTTTTTCTCTCTCTTACATAAAAATTTTCTTTCTTTTTTTCTTTTCGCTTTTTTTACAAGCACCTTTTCTAACAATTAATTTTCGTTTAATTACTTCGTTAAAAATATTTCGATTTATATGCACATTAATATTCGTAGGTCTCGAATGCAAAAGCAAGATAATTATCGTTTTAAAAATTGTACGACATATAAATGCAATTAATATATACAATTTGGATACACATACGCGTATATGCACGCGCGTGTGTGCATGTGTGTGTGTGTAGGTATTACAAAGTTTCTTCATTTTAATCACAATTAATTATTTATTACAAGTTAAGTACCTACCTCGTTCGTATAAATTATAAGCTGCTCGAAAGTTGGTTCAAGGTTTTCATCGTAAATAATCGAATCGCACTCGTGGATCTTATCTGTAATAACGTTTAACGGTGCGGCAAGCATCCGGAGAAAATTCTAAACTCGTTGAAAAATCGTTGATGAAGGATCAAGAAACTATTCCTGCATTTATTTCTCATCTCTCTTTTTCTCTCTCTTTATCTCTCTCTCTCTCTCTCTCTCTCTCTCTCACTCTCTCGCTCTTTCTCTCTCAATTTTTTTCTTTTTCTCCCCACACCTTTCCACCCTTTTGTCTATCTAGTTTTCTTTGTAGAATTGAATAGTCACGGATTCAGAATTCCTGTGGTTCTTTTGTAAACCGCTCGGGGTGCTAATTAAATTTCTCTCTCTCTCTCTCTTTCTCTCTCTCTCTCTCTCTCTCTCTCTCTCTCTTTCTCTTATTCAACCATCCACCAGTTTGCTTTTTCTCCCTTTCACACAAACACACACACACACACTTACACGTACACATTTTTAATTCGTTCTCGCACCCTCGCCTCGATCTTCTCTCCCTTTCCTTCTCCCATTCATTTCTTTCGTTTCAATCGAACGAGTTGATATAAATGAATTTTGAGTTTGAACGTGCCGTTGAAAAAAAATCCTTTCATAGTACTTTGTAACGTACGTTAAGTTTTGTTCGAACTTATTATTTTATCGTCTCTCCAGTTTTTCATTTCACTTGGGTGATACTCGAAAGGTCACGTTTCATTATCGTTTCTCTCTCTCTCTCTCTTTTTCTTTCTTTCTTTTGTTCCTTCGTGTCTCTTTCTGGTTAACTTTATTCTTTGACGATGGCGAACCGACACGCGAAACTTCGTACCTATTTATACACTGTCGTACTCGTAATTATGTCGTATGAAAGAAACTAAGGTATTGTGTTTTTTTCTAAACATGGATGGTAATTATTTGATTACATTGAAAAATCTATTATCGGAAGGCAAAATTGAAGGTAAACAATAGACGATGAGATAAAAATGATAAAAAATGTTGAAGAACGATGCTCTTAAAAAAATTTTGCTTTTACAACGACATTCCCCTATGTGTAATTCTTCTTATCTGACAAAATCATATATCTTTCTTTTTTATATTTCTTTTATTTCTTTTTTCATACATCTTTTATTTCTTGATTCCACCGGTGGAAAAGAAAACAAAAAAAAAACAAAGAGAGAGAGAGACAGAGAGAGAAGAAAAAATCTACTACTTTTAATGCATACCTTCGTTCTCGTAATTTTAACGATTCATTCTCGCGTTTTAAAAACCCAACATTTTTGCTTTTATTCTCGCGTGATTATACGAGGTTAAAAGTTTTTTATTTTTCTGTGTTTCAGGTAAGATCACGTCAACGTTATTACAAACCTATATAATCAGGAACAAACTCGCGAGAGAAGAATTCGCGTGGCACGTAAGTTTTTTTCTTTTCTTTCTTTTTTCTTTCGTTTTTTTTTTCAACTACGATTTCACACGAAAGACCGTGATACCGAGGAAAATATTTCGTTTCATATACTTTTCTGTTTTTCTCTCTCTCTCTCTCTTTTTTTTTTTTTTTTTTTTTTTCACCGTACCTTTTCCTTCTTCCTTTTTTTCTTCTTCTTTTTTCTTCTACTTCTTCCCCCTTCGACGATAGAGTACCGATTTTATTATAGTTAAAATTCGATCGTACGCATAATTATCCTACCGAATATCTTTCATAAATAGTCAATTAAAAGGACGATGAAAGGAGAGCGATAGTAAACGATTACACCTACGATTTCAATTACGATGATACTCGAGGGAAATTTAGAGTTTGTTAGATCCCGATGAGTCGATTCCTTCAGTCATCCTGCAGTCCTTTCATCGGAAATTTGTGTTTTGCGACGATAGACGACGATAGAGTTCCAACGTTATAATACAATATATTTGAAAACTGTTGATGGAAACATAACAAAGTTTCGTGCCTTTCGGAACTTTCCAACAAGCTTCGTTGATATAACCTTTTCTCGTCCTGGAGATTATGTATCTATCTATCATTTAAGGCTTACACTTTTCGGTTAATAAATTTTCTAATGAACTTTCGAAAAAGTTAGGTAAGTGCATGCCATCTGTGAATAGTTCGACCTATTGCAAGGTTTATTAGTCTAGGACAGAAAGAGAGAGAGAGAGAGAGAGAGAGAGAGAGAGAGAGAGAGAGAGAGAGAGAGAGAGAGAGAGAGAGAGAGAGAGAGAAAGAGAGAGAGAGAAGTATAATTACAAATGAAAAAAAAAGAAAAAAAAATAGAAAAAGTGAGGGTGGATTAGTAGAGGGAGAGAAGGGAACTCGATTGAAATATCGAAGTAACTTTGGATACGAAGCCATTCTCTCTGTCTTTAATTTTCCTCGCGCCGGAAAGTTTTCGCGAAAATGCGTTACGAACGATAGATTAACAAGCACGAAACCATCTCCGTCACTGTCTAAAGTAGCGACGCGATAAATTATCGCTGTTACTGTTTCTCTTCCTCTTCCTCTTCCTCTTCCTCTCTCTCTCTCTTTCTCTCTCTCTCTCTCTCTCTCTCTCTCTCTCTCTCTTTCTATTTATCTATCTCTCTCTTTTGCTAAACTTCCCGATAGAAGAGAAAGCTTACGACGAGTTTCGTGCTTACCATCACGAATCTTTGATTAATCTACAATTTCGATTTCTCGAGAAATTTTCTCGAAATTAAAAAGAGAAAATAGAAAAAAAAAAACGAATAGGAAACTAATAATTTTTTTGAAGAAATATTATTTCGTTGTTGTTGTTACCATCATCATTATCATCATTATTTTATTATTATTTTATTATTATTATTAAAATAAACAAACATAGTTACATTTCTATTTATCATCGATTTAAGGATCGACAGAGGGGTCGATACCTATTCTATCTTGACATTGCTTCTTCCAGATGGGAAGGGACGATAAATCGAATATCGATACTCGTACCACGCGAGGAATTCTAACAACGTCGAAATTAACCTATGCGGCGTGCCAACCATTTCCGCACAGTTGGAACCTGTCGTTTGTACTTGTCGAAGGAACTTGTCCAAAACTAGTTACGATATTTTAAGGATTTTTCCTTTAACAGTTTCCTTTCTTAGCGTATATAATTTATTCATTCACTTTCTTTCTCTTTTTCCTTTTCTTTTTCTATCTTTTTTCTGCTTCTTCCTTTTCTTTTCTCTTTTTCTTCAAATTTTCCAATTTACGCGTGTTTCAAATGTTTCTAAAAAAATATGTATATATATGTATATATATATATATAAAAAGAACGACAATCTAAGTTTATAAAATTTCTCTCGAGAACTTTACGGGTTCATTTTCGTAATCAACAATTGCTTTTCGTCGTACTCATTTCGTTATATTTTCTTATAACTATCATAATATCGTATTTGCATACATTGTAACCTGTTGCTTTCGTCAATAGGGACAAATCCGAATATAACTTATTTTGAAATTATAAATATTATAATTGAAAAATATTTTGATAACATGTTGGTTCGATATTGCAAGTAATAGTAATATGAGTCATCAGTGAACTATCGTTCTATGATAAGATTGTGATAACAGCATAGGAAACATACATACATACATACATACATATATACATACATACATATATATATAAGTTGCACTATAAATTTCACTATAAAAATGTCAGGAATAGTCACTTACTAGATTTTAAGTAAGTCATAAATTGGACACCTATGTCGAAACCAGATGGTTGGATAGATATCCTCTCTCTCTTTCTCTCTCTCTCTCTCTCTCTCTCTCTCTCTCTGTCTCTCTCTCTGCCTCTCTCAGTCTCTCTCTTCGATTCTCCAGTTGTTGTCCGTACTCAGAACACTCAATCTCCAAGTGCACCTGGCGTTAACTCGGCTTTAGCCCTCGTCTCATCCTCCTCTAGCTGTAATCACACTCGTCTCGTTGATTGACGCGTAGCAACGTAATAATTACGAATGGCTCTTCCAACCGTGGGGCTAACAATATTCCAAAATACACACATGCAGATATATATATATACATATATATATACATATATATATATATATGCTTTTCAATACAAAACAAAAAATTCATAAAATATATCTCTCGATGAATCGAGAAAAAAAAAGGAAAACGATAGCGAAAGAAATAGAGACGCAGAAGAGAATCATAACGTGGAAAGAAAGAGAGTGTTATCCGGCTTTTTTAATTTCTTTTTTCTTTTTTCCTTTTTTTTTATCATTTTTTTTATTTTTTCATCGCGCAGCTTCCCTTTGATGCCACAGGATATAGCGACATGCGGACGTTCCGCGAAATGAATCTCGAGCGGAAACCATTAGCCTCGTATACGGTACGTTCATATTATGCTATAGAAAATATAGGTATATTCCTTTCTTTCGTTGTGCAAAAACGAACTTTTTCGTTTCACTCACCTCTTTTTTTATCTTTCTCAAACCCTCAAGCCTATTCTCCGACTGTCGATAATGATTTCACACGATGTCCTAGAAAAGAAACTTTTTTATTCTTTGAATTAAATTCGTCGCCATAATTCACTCATTTATTTATTTTAATTATTATACGTTTATTATATTATTTATTATATATCTCTGTTTTTAAAAGAGAGGAGGATAGTGTAGAGGGAAGGACGGAGTAGTTGTTGAGTAGATAAGTAGCAAACTATCTCCGATAGTAGGACGATCTAGATTTTGCGGCATATTTCGTAAACCGCACTGCACTCGCTAACGCGCTCTAGCTAACGTGCATGCGGAATGCATTATGGAAACCGCAACGTGTATTGGACGCAACTGTGCGGCGATGCACATGGCAAATCATGATCACGCACTGGATACGATTGCTATTCCATCGTATTCTATGTTCGCGATAGATCCTAGCTAATCCATAAGGTACTGTTTGCGTCCGAATAGATCTTTTGTCTTTGTTTCGCGAAGAATGAAAGAGAACGATTCGACCGTATAAATAATACTCATCCAAGCGTACAAATACGAATCCTTATTTCTTATTTATTTTCTGTTATTATTAACAAATTAACGATATTCCGATACAAAGGAATGACGATTGATTCTGTTGATTTCTTGCGTTTCTTTACATCAAAAAGAGAAAAAAGAAAAATAGAAGGGAAGAAAGAAAAAGAGACGAAAGATACATCTCATTAAGGAAAGAAAGGGAAAAAAATAAGAGAAGAGAGGGGGGATAATTGTAGTTGGAAAAAATTCATTGAACTTAATGAGATGGAGAAGCAACACGTGGTTGCGACTTGTATTAAATGCACGAATTCCGTTTTAAAGCGTAATGCGGAGAGGTTGGGAGGTGGGGTGGGGAAAGAGAGAGAGAGAGAGAGAGAGAGAGCACGTTTGAAATAAAGAAAGAAAAGAAAATTAAACACGGAGAAAAAAATTAACGGCCTGATAATAGAAGTCGATTTTTTTTCTCTTTCCTTTTCTTTTCTTTTTTTTTTTTCTTTTCCTACTTCTTTTTTGGTCCCTATGTCGTCGCTTTATTTAATAAGGATAATCGTGTGAAAGGAACATCATACCCGTCATCGTTCTGCCGATAATTTTCCATAGTAGAGAAAAAAAGGAAGGAGAATGGGGGAGAACAAGAAGAAAGAAAAAAAAGAGGAAAACAAGGGAGGAAAAAAGTCCTGCTCGAATGAAACTAAATTGAACGGGGAATTTGACTGGTCGTTAACGAACGGGCCAGGTGAAAACTTTAATCAGGGATGGATAGGTCGTAGAAATACTCTCAACGTAAAATTTCATCGTCCTTACCATTTGTCCGCAAGCAATTTCTTCGTCGTTGTCGTAGAGACTAGTTGGAAAGGAACGAGCGAAAGAGAGAGAGAGAGAGAGAGAGAGAGAGAGAGAGAGAGAGAGAGAGACGTTGTAGAACTTCTGCAAAATTGCTGTAATTGGTAATCTGCACAATTAGCTCACGTCTGGGTGCTTCCTTCTCGGACGGAAAGATTCAAGGGAAAGCTAATTTTCAAGTTGCCCCCTCTCCTCTCTCTCTCTCTGTCTGTCTATCTATTTATCTCTCTTTCTCTCTCTCTCTTTTTCTCTTTTCTTTCTTCGTGGTTCACCACGATCTTATCTCCTGCTAAGAATCCATAGACTTTCTACAGGATATAAACGCTTCTCTTAACGCTTTCTTATTTTTATTTTTTTTCTTCTTCTTCTTTCTCTTCTTCTTCTTCTTCTTTTATCCCCTCTTTTAAGCCCTTTTTCTTTTTTCCTTCTTTCTCTTCTTCTTTTCTTCTCTTTCTCTCTCTCGTCCATCGTCGTTAGCAACGATCAGATATTTTATCTTTTCTTCTCGCTCAATTTCGAAAGTAGAGATCCTCCGCGACAGATAAAAGGATAATCGAGATGATGGGGGTTGGTTCGTTTAAAGGGGACGAATATATTCCGCGTTAAATTCGATTGAATTTCATAAGTGGGAATTATTAGCCATAAAAATTTAATCATCCGTTATCGTTCTATTTTATATAAAATTTGATAAAAATATTATATGTTATTTTATATATATATATATATATTCATTGGTTATATGTTTTATTAAAAGACGAATGAATCAATGGATTAGTTAACATTTTTTCAAGAAAAATATTTTCACTATGGGATCTTTATTCTCAGAGATTATATTTCGATCAACAGGATATTCGTTAAAAATACTTAAGGAAGAAAGTATCACGTGGAAAAAGAGCCTCGGAAATCTTTGTGTATCTTGATCGTCATAGTGAAGCTCGTCTTACGTGATAAGAGTTAATTAACGTCACGTTCAACGTCAGGATTCCGACGCTTCTCTCCCATTTTATTATTTCATTTCATTTCATTTTATTTTATTTTATTTTATTTTAATTTTTTCTTTTATTCCCTTTTCCAATTAAAATTCTTTCGAAGCTGCAAGAAAGAAAACAAAAATAAGAAAAAAAGAAGAAAATCCAAGCTTCCAATTATTTATGATCTCTCTCTCTCTCTCTTTCTCTTTCAAACATCTTTTAAATAACGTTTACCGATCTACTAACGATTCGTTCGTTAATTTTTATTTTATATTATCTTCTCTTTTATACGATCCATTTCTCTTACCTTAATATTCAACGGTAAAATCACTAGTATAAATTGAACGAGTAAATCACTAGCTGACAATAAAATTCCGATAGAAATCTCAATGGCCATATCTTTCGAGAACGTCTTCGTGATTCACGAAGTTCGTTTGGAAAACGAGAATGGTAGTAGTTAATTCCGATCTTACGGGATATTCCCCGATCAAATAGTTTGTGGAAGCGTGACGAATAACACGGCACAAACACAAAGACTAATCCAGCTTTCTCGATAATCGAAGGCTTACCCTTCTAACGATTTTACCTACGGTCATGGGTATTCACAGAATTACGTTCGATCTATATAAATCAATTTAATTTAACAATTGCTTCTCTATTTACGATTTTACTTATTTCATCGAATTCAAATCATCGATTCGAAATTATAAAGGAAACTTCGAATATTTCATATTTCACTTTCCACAAAAATTAAGAAGATTTTATCGATTATATCAACGTGTGCACATACACACGCACATACGCATATATTCAAGTTCGTAAAAAATAGAAATTCAGTGGAAAATCCTTTAATCATCGATCGTAATTTTTATTATTCGAAATGAAAGGAAGTGGCGCCTTTCGTATGGTCTCGCGAATAAATCGTTGATGAATTATACCGGGATCTCGTACCATTCACCATACTTACGTGGCTTTACGTTCGTGCTAGGATGAAAGGACACTTCAGTAGGGATATATTTCTCTGGGGGATACCATTGCCTTTTTCGTAGAAAAGTAACCGGAAGGATAACCCTTCGAGCGTGTGTATTTCTCTGTACGTTATATGCGCGTACGGTATGTGTCCGTATATGTATTATATATGTGTGAATGTGAGTGTATGTATTTCTGTATGTGTGTTCAGAGGGAAGAATGTTAAAGAAAGAGATAGAGTGAAAAAGAGAGAGGCAAAAGAGGGAAGAGGGAAAGAAAAATCAGGGGTAACGCTTAGAAAGGAAATGCGATCTTTGTGGTATTCTTTTTCTATTTCTGTTTTCTCTCTCTCTCTCTTTCTCTCTCTCTTTTTCTCTCTCGTTTTTCTATTTTTCTCTTTTTTTCTCTTTCTATCTGACACTCTTTCTTTCTCGCTCATGTTTTCGCATGCGTACTATATCGTTCTACGCTCTAACATCGATAACAATGAGAATACTTTGAAGTCTCGGATAGACAGCACTGGCTTTCCTTCTGTTCGCGTTTTACCTCTTTACCGGAGGCGTTTGAAACGAAAGGGAGACTCCGAGATAAAAAAAAAAGAAAACTACGGGAACAAATAATCAAAGAGGGAGAGAGGAGAAAGGTTTAGAAGGGTGTAGATGGTGATAGAGTTGGAAGGTAAAGGGAGAGGGGAAAAAAGCTGCTAGGCATCAAAGAACTTTGTTGCATCGAACTCGCTTGCCATTTAAATTTCTACCCACGAAATTGTAGCTTACTTTTTTCTATTTCTATTTCTCTCTGTGTATGCGTGTGTGTGTGTTTGTGTATGTTGTGTATGTTTTGTGTGTATGTATATTATGTATGTTCTCTCTCTCTCTCTCTCTCTCTCTCTCTCTCTCTCTCTCTCTCTTTCTTTCTCATTTTTTTCCTCTCTCTTACTTTTTCTCGTTCTTTTTGAAACATCAAAAAAACGAATGAACTCGTCAGATGTATCACTACCTACGTATACGTAAGTATATCAAGTGTTGTGATCAAGTATCAATGAATCACAAATTTCAATGAACTGGGATAATAAGTTTCCGCCTTCGTACTATTCGTTAATACGAGCTTTATTTTTTTCTTCCGTTTGTTTTTTGTCTTTTTTTTTCTTTTTTGTTCTTTGTTGTTACTTATTTACATGTTATATATATATATTTATTTATTTTTATTAATTTCGAATAATGAAGAGAAAAATTCTCTCATTTACATTTTTTTTATAAGTAGTTGAACTTACCGTTCTTTTTCTTTTTATTTTCTCGTTCTTTTTTTTCCATTTCTTTTTATTTCATTTTGGTAAAATATAATTGAATCGATCGTAGAAAAACCTTAAAAGTACGCACACGAACGAAAGATAGAAATACAAGTAGAAAAACAAAAAACACATGGTTTTATTTTTTCTTTTTCTTTTCTTTTCTTTCTTTCTTTCTT